>NW_016108123.1:109449-141060 GCF_001604975.1 Cebus imitator | reverse complement strand
TTTTATCCTAAAAAATACCCATGTTCTACTAATAGTGTATAACATTACTCACTACCAACGTATGAAACATGTATTGATCACAGTCTATACTTAATTTGCTCTAAACTTTTTGTTTGTTTTGAGACAGGGTCTTGGTCTGTCACCCAGGCTGAATACAGTCATCCCCTCATAGCTCCCTGCACCCTTAACCTCCTGGGTTCAAGCCCTCCTCTCCCCTAATCCTGCAGAGTACCTGGGACTCCAGTCGTGTGCTACCATGCCTCATTTTTATTATTATTATTATTATTATTATTATTATTATTATTTTTGTAGAGACAGGGCTCTGCCCTATTGCTCCCAGCTTTAAGCAAGCTAAACACCTCACTTCCCAAAGGGCAGGGATTACAGGATCAGTTAGATTGTGTTCCTCCACACTAAACAATGAAGCTGTATTTACAAAAATGCTCCCAATGAATCCTCTATCCAGACTTAATATATCCTAGAAATTATTATTTAATAAACAAATTCTGGATAAATGTGGATGATGAGAAATGAAAAAAGGAAAAATGGAATCATGGGACAGCTGCCTAGGATGATGACTAAGGCTCCTTTAAGAAAAAGATTGAAAATTATATTCATGGCAACAACGAAACATGTTAATAAAAGAAGCCTAACTTAGAAAGTCTTACCTTGTCCATCCTCTTTAAACACCAACTCTCTTTTTTCAGATTCATTCTCATTCTTACCCCTGCGCCTGTTTTTACCTCCTTTACCTAATTAATTTAAAAAGAAGATAAAAAATTAACAGTAAAAATCTACATATCAGACACATTCAACTATAAAACAAAAGACTTCTGAAGTTTGCTTTTGAAACCACTTGCAGGAAAATTGAAAATGTATCATTTAAACATATAACAAATGTGTTTAAATGTATTACATTACAAGTTAACATTACAGAATTAACAGGACTTGTGAGAGTTCTCTTTAAGTCTTTTAACAGGTATATATTTGGACATTTATTTGGATACTTCAGAGATAAAAATACATCTTATGTCAAACTGTATAAAAGAAAAATTTTATTACTCAAATAACTATTGTGAAGATTTTGTTCATGCTTTCCAAATAAAAACAGGACTCCATTCATTTTCTTCTATAGTATATTTTAACTCTACTTAATAATTAGTCCTGAATATCTTTTCATTTCAATAGCTGCAGACCTGGACCAACATTTTAACTGTTAAAGTATATTAATGATGTATCTTGATTTCTTCCAATGTTTCACTATTATTACACAATGCTGCACTGAATTATTAGTCTGCAAACAATGTTCATAAGATAAATGAACAAAAGTAGAATTTCTGAATTAAAGTTTACAAATTCACTTCCTTACTCTCTTAATCAACTATTTCAACTGCCATCATATTTCTTTCCATTTTTAAATTTTCTCGTATTGCTAGACATATCTAGAGTATTTCCTTGTAGGATTTTCTACTGAATTACCAAGGAATTGGGGTACTTTTCCATAACATTTTGTCCCCATTGCAGAATGTTAATCAAAATAGCAACTGTTTCCAAAAGGAGGGTTAAAGACTGCAAATTAAGTAATATTAACGGATCGATGGAAGATTTTGAATAAAAAAGATAACACTGCAAATAGAATAAAATATATACGCTTGATCACTGTAAAAGCCAGACATCTAATTCTTGACTGCATCCAATACCTCTGGGGCAGTTACAGTACTGTGTGTCACTATAAAACAAAGTGACTCATCTACAATCTGATCCATTCTGGGGACACACCAAAACTAAATTTCTAGAAAGGAAAACATATTCTGTATTTTGAGTCATTAATCTTGCCTGAACTTAGCTATGCAAGGACAAGGATCATACCCGCTTTGCTTACTGAGTTTTACACAAGTTTGGCAGCTTTTCAAATGACTAAATAATGATTAGTTCAAGTTCTAAAAGAATGGCAACTTTTAAATTGCATATAGCAATCTCAAAGGTGGACACACTTTATCTCTTCAGGAGTAGGTCACAGGCTGTCCTTTTCCTGTTGTAAGGATGGGTTTCTAAGATTTCTGAAGAAAACCAGCTGAATGAGTACAAAGAAAAAGTTATTCTATCTATGGCCCATGCTCATTTACATGTTTACTTGGATAAACCTCATCACAATATTAACAGGCATCTGGATTTTCAGATAAACAAAAAGAAACAAAAACCAAGAAAACCAAATGAGCAAGTTTTATTTCCACATTAGTAAGTCTAATAAAATTTAGGGGGTCTTCAGAAGTATCGTTCAACTAATAAGCCCAGCAGATAACACTGATTTTACATAATAATAAAAACATTCAATTCAGGATGGGGATTATCTCAAAAAAAAATTGGTGAGGGGTAGCAGAGGACTTTACGAATCTATGCTGTAATTCTTAGATATACTTCCTTTATGTGCCTCAGATACGATTAAAAAAAAAAAACTGTTTTCAATTTACCATAATTAACCAAACCCTTATCATTCTCCTTTTATTGTAATATCGTGTAACAGAATTCACAATCTTTTAAGAGAATGAGACTAGGCATGCACATATCACAATTAAAGTTGTTTAATATTCTTTTTAATCTTCTTTTCTAGGACCAAAAAATTCACACCTCCTACTTAAACAAATCAGATGCGTTTTGGAGACACTCCTCCTAATGAGAATTTTCTTAGGCATCATTCAGTTTAAAAGTTCTACCCTACAAGAACAAACCAAGCCTTACTATTTAAGGAATAGTGCCAGATACAGGTACAGTAACATCAACAAAGATTTACTGGACACATTGCAAGGGAGATACTGTGATCTTTAGAGTTGATAGCTTATTTAACAGAACTGTGAATCTCATCAACAGAAATAAAGGTGAGAACAAGATACCTACTGAAGTTGTTCGGTACTATCTGAGAAAATAGTTTACTTACAACTTATATGCAAGTGTAAGCTTGGTGTGAAAATTTAGCCGCAGAATGAAGGTAACGTTTATGTCTTTACTCCCACAATATTTATTTGATAAGGAAGTTGAAAACTTGCCTAAATATGTAACACTTCTTCTGCAAAAGAATGATCAACTGTCTTTAAAAAGCTGACGCAGAGTAAAACGCCAGAGATGAACCTAACCATGTTTCAAGGTTTCTTCACCGTTTAACACAAAAAAGGGAATAACCTTAACAATACTTTTAACTGTCCCGATAGTTTTTAAAATTAATAACTGCTTCAGGAAAGTAGTAAGGAAATTTATAGGAGCTATTCTTGAAGGCCAGGCCTTCCAGGTAAGGCCCCTCAACCGTCTCTTCCTATAAGCGGTAAGTCTGGCGTGAATCAGTATCAAAAGCCCACTATCTTCCGAAGAAGGCCTCACAAAAATGGCGGCTGTCCCACCCCAGTGTGACCAAACTGAGTATTCCCAGATGCTTTCCCTAACACAGAAGGGGCGCGGCGCCCAGTACCAGAGGGAAGAACGGTCACTGCGGCATGGAACAGAAGTCGAGATTAATGGCAGAGCAGGCCGAGGTACAGTCCCAGAGGCCTGCAGGATTACCTTTATTCTTGGGCATGGTGGCGTTGAGGGCCTCGTGCGACCACTTCCGAGTCCTTTTTGGCGGTTACTACTCCACAACAGGCCGAACTAAGACGTCTTAGACGGGTGCGCAGAAAAGACCGGCTATTGAGCTCTCTAACAGACTTAGGACGCGCACTTTGTGACGCCAGCAAAAGGCGACGGAGCTGATTATGATACTTTTCCCCTTTTCTCTATGTCGGAGGCGTGGCCAAATGACTGACACCAAGTAGATCACGTCAAGGTACGGAGAGTTCGGTTCACGAATAAACTCGGGGCGGGGCGGGGCCGGACTCAGCATGGAGAAGGCGGAGTCAAGGACACAATGAGCAGCGCCGTGGGGTCTACTGCTTTGTTAAAAAAACTGTCTTCCTGATCATGGTATCTCCCCGGCGAGACGGGTGGGTCACGAGGTCAAGAGATCCAGACCATCCTGGTCAACATGGTGAAACCCCGTCTCCACTAAAAATACAAAAAATTAGCTGGGCATGGTGGCGCGTGCCTGTAGTCCCAGCTACTCAGGAGGCGGAGGCAGGAGAATAGCTTGAACCCAGGAGGCGGAGATTGCAGTGAGCCGTCGCCCTCTGCCCTACCTCATGGGTGACAGCGAAAGACTCCGTCTCAAACAAACAAAAAGAGTCTTCCAGTTTCACAACTTACTGTGGCATTCAACACTAACCTAAATTTTAAACGGGCCCTTCCTCTTATAAAATGAGATTGGGGGACTGGTGAAGGACAAGGACCGCTATGTTCCGAATGATTATTACTTTCCTCCATCTTTTTTTTTTTTCTTGAGACTGAGTTTTGCTCTTTTTCCCCAGGCTGCAGTGCAGTGGCCAGATCTCGGCTCACTGCAACATCCTTCTTTTGGTTTCAAGCGATTCTCCTGCCTCAGCTTCCCGAGTAACTGGGATTACAGACGCTGGTCACTACGCCCTGCTAATTTTTGTGTATTTAGTAAACAAAATGGGTTTTCACCGTGTTGGCCAGGCTGGTCTCGAACTCCTGACCTCGTGATCCGCCTGGGCCTCCCAAAGTGCTGGGCTTATAGGCGTGAGCCACTGAACCCCTCCTACTTTTTTCTCTGTCTTCTCTATCTCACCATAAACCATATCAGTACAGACACCACATCTGTTGCCTAAGCCTCTGAATCTTGCTGTGTATCATGACTTAACCAAATGTCACAAATAGACTGGCTGTAGTGGTCAAATTATTTCAAGATAAATTCCATTGGGTTATGGTATTCCATCATTTAGTTAACTGTATTTGTTGTGCTACCATTATGTTTAGAATGTTAGCATCTGTGTTAAGATATATTGGCTTGTAGTTTCTTGTGAAGACTGGCTTTAGGATAAATAAAATCCTGGCTTCATAGAATTAATTACATAGTGTTCCTTTTTCCCTGTGTTTTTGCACAAATTTGAGTATTGAGGTAAATTCTTTAAATGGTTGTAGACTTTAGTTTTGATTATTAATTTATAATGTGTTTATTCCTGAGTCAGTTTTGGTAGTTTGTATGTATCAGGAATTTGTTCATTTATTCTAAATTATCTAACTTGTTGGGCATATACGTGGCCATACTATAGATAGTATAGTAGCCTACTAATCCTTTTTTTTTTTTTTTCTTTCCTTTTGCAAGATAAGTCATAGTACCCAAATTATCAGTCACTGAAAACCAGTCTATGAAAGTAGCCACAGGGGGTGTTTACTACAAAGCTCCAGGGGCAGAGTTAGCCAAGTCTGTGGGACCTTACCCCTGGCATCCTCAGTATGCCCTGAATGTAAGACATAGAGTCAAATGAGGTTTTGGAGCTTTATGATTTAATGACTGGCCACTTTTCATACTTGCATGAGGCTTGTGGCCTCTGCTTGGCCAAGTTCTGTTGTTTGAAATGGTAACATTTACCCAACGCCTGTATTACTATTGTATTTTGAAAGTAACTAACTTGCTTTTAATTTTCAAGGCTCATAGGCGAAAGGAATTTTCCCTTTCTCAGATGATACTTTAGACTTGGACTTCTGAATTAATGTCAAAATGAGTTAAGACTTTGGGTGACCGTGGGAAGGCATTACTGGTTTTCAAATATGAATAAGACATGAGAACTGGGAGGAATTAAGAGATATACTTTGGGTCTCTGTTCCCACCGAAATACCATCTCCTATTGTAATCCCCATGTTTTGAGAGAGGGACCAGATCGAAGGTGATAGGGTCATGGGGGCAGTTTCTCCTATGCTGTTCTCATGATATTGAGGTAGTACTCATGAGAGATGATGGTTTAAAAGTGTTTGGATTTCTTCTTTTGCTTCTTTCCTGCCACCATGTAGTATGTGCTTTGCCTCCCCTGCATCTTACACCGTAATTGTAAATTTCCCGAGTCCTCCTCAGCCATGCAAAACCAGGAGTCAATTAAAACCCCTTTCTTTGTAAATTACTTAATCTGAGGTAGTATATTTATAGCAACATGAGAACAGACTAATACAGTCGTAAAGCTGACAAAAGCCTTATCTAGTTTTCGAAAAGATTTACATACCTTTTAAAGAAAGGAAAAGCAATTACAATTTTCTAAAGCAAATGTTCTGAGAAAAGGGAGAGCCGCTGGGGGAATTATTTATTCTATTATTTTTAATTTGTATTTGTCCTCACAGTAGCTAAAGGTTTGCTACTCTTGTAAATCTTTTCAAATAATAAATTTGGTTTTGTTGATTATATTGTTTCACTATTTTCTATATCATTTATTTTTTCTCTAATATTTTACTTTTTTAAATTTTTGTTAATAACCAATCCGGCTGTCTTTTCGTAACTATTTAAATAGAGTATCTTAGTTTGTCACTTTGCATTTGTGTACTTGAATCTAAAATGAGTTGCCTGGAGGGGAAATAGCCTGATTAAAAACTGACCCAGTAGCCTCATAGGTGTTTTTTTTTTTATTGGATAAACAAAAATTTACCCCTTTGGTCTTAAAGGCTGAACCTTATATTTGCTTTGTCTGAGTTCCGTCTTCAGGAAAGATCTTCAGGACTTGTTCAAAAAGTAGCAAGAAACTGAAACTCACCAGAATATCACAACCTGGCAATGAGATAACAGACCCCTCATTCATTATGATTGTTTCCCTGCCTTTCTGGTTTCTATTTCCTTACACATTTACATTTTTTTCTTGGCTATGTAAACCTCTAGTTTTAGTTAGGGAGATGAATTTGAGATTCATCTTTCATTTCCTCAGCTGCAGTACATGAATAAAGCCTCTTCCTTGGAAATACCTGTACTTGTTATCTCAGTGATTGACTTTCTGTGCAACAAGCAGCAGGACTCAGACAAAACCATTCGTCCTTCAGTAATATTGAAACGATCTTAAATTATACTGATGGAAAATTATAACAATGAAGAGGATATAATATCATCAACACTCATCCTGCCTTTAGACTTCAAATTCTTAATTATTCTTAAGCTCTTAATTATTCCTGGGCTTAAGCCAAACTAATGCTGGGAAATATTTGATGTATAGTTTAAATGATGGCAGCAATTTCCACAAAGTCAACTGCCCATCTAAAGCTAATAAGAGACACCCAAAACTAGGAAGATAGGGGAGGCTGAATTCTGGTAAGGTGTAGACATGCAAATTTCCAGCCATTATTCCAGAAGCCATAAGATATGCAACTTTCCCAATTACTCCTGCTGGTAACATCACTAATGTACAAGTGAGGACTGGCTTTTTGAGATATCTGTTCAGGTTTTCTTTCACGGATCATGACTAGGAGCTCCACCTAGAACTATCAACGACTCCTGTGGCCCCACCTAGAAGTGACTCAGTGCACAGGACCATTTTCTATACTTCCAGATTGCATCCCTAACTAATTTCCTGCAAACACCTACTGTCTACCCCATTACATCCCCCAAACTACTTTTGAAGCCTCTTAACACCCAAATGCTTGGGGAGGCTTCTCTGAGTAATAGTAAAACTTCAGTTTTTTGTTTAGCCAGCTCAACATCTGCAAAACTCTTTATCTGTTCAATTACCTTGCCTTTATAAATTGATCTTAACTGTGCATCAGTAAGGAAGATCCTATTGGCCAATTATAGGATAATATAGATTTATCTATTCTTTCAGGATTTTTAATGACCCATTTTGATCAATTTATGTTTACAACAATGACTAAAATAAGAACTTAATGCATTTTATTTTCTACGTGGCTTTTGTCTTTGTGAAATATAAATTGTATTCATTTATATAGTACAAGTATAATTTTTTACTTGCATAGATTGCATAGTGATGAAGTCAGATCTTTTAAGATCCCCATCAACCACTAAAATAATGGATATTGCATCTATTAAGTAATTTCTTGTCTTCCACCCCTCTGTACCTGCAACCTTTCTGATAGTCCAGTGTCTATCAGTGCATAATCTACTCATACACATTGTTTCACTTTTATTTGTAATTTAGAACTTGAAATATTTACCTGTGTGTTATTTTCTTTAACATAATGGCTTACAGTTCTCCCAATGTTTTGCAAATATATGATTTTATTATTTTTTATGATTTAAGTTATTTTATTTAGTGTATATTATAAGATTTTTTTTTTTTTGCCAGTGATGACTTGGTGGAATCTTAGCTTGATTCTATATCTTTACTATTATGAGCAGTGCTGTGATATACATGTAAGTAAGTGAATTTACCCTTTGATACAATAATTGCTTTTTGTGTGGGATAGTAGATACAGTGACATTGTTGGATCAAATGATAGCGCTATTGTTTAGTTCTTTGAGAAATCTTCCTAGTTTTATTCTTAGAGATTGTATCAATTTCCATTTCTATCAGCAGTGTTTGCCCAGACCTCTTTTGTGTATTGTTGCCATCATTTGTCATTTTTCTGTCCTTTTAATATCAGCCCTTCTGACTGCAATAAGATGCAATATCCTTGTGGTTTTAATTTGGATTTATCTGATAATTAGTTATGAGCATTTTTTTGTTCATAAGCTTTTTCATCGTTTGAACATACATTTTTTTTGAAAAATATCTATTTGTGTGCTTTGACCACTATTTTATTTTATTGCACTTTAGGTTCTGGGATGCATGTGCAGAGTATGCAGGATTGTTGTATAGGTACATACATGGAAATGTGGTTTGCTGCCTTCATCCCCTGTCACCTATATCTGGCATTTCTCCCCATGTTATCCCTCCCCAACTTCCCCACCCCATGCTGTCCCTCTCCTATTCCCCCCACCTGTCCCCACTGTGTGATGCTCCCCTCCCTGTGTCCATGTGTTCTCATTGTTCAACGCCTGTCTATGAGTGAGAACATGCGGTATTTGATTTTCTCTTCTTGTGTCAGTTTGCTGAGAATGATGATTTCAAGATTCATCCATGTCCCTACAGAGAACACGGACTCATCATTTTTTATGGCTGCATAGTATTCCATGGTGTATATGTGACACATTTTCCTTGTCTAGTCTTTTGTCCATGGGCATTTGGGTTGGATCCAGGCCTTTGCTATTGTAAACAGTGCCGCAATGAACATACATGTGCATGTGTTTTTAAAATAGAACGATATATAATCCTTTGGATATATACCCAGTAAATAGGATTGCTGGGTCAAATGGTATTTCTATTACTAAGTCCTTAAGGAACCATCACATTTTCTTCTACAATGGTTGAACTAATTTACACTCCCACCAAGAGCGTAAAAATTTTCCTATTTCTCTACATCCTGTCCAGCATCTGTTGTCTCTAGATTTTTTTTTTTTTTTTTTTTTTTTTTTTTTGTGGTTTTTTTTTCTTTTGTTACCCAGGCTGGAGTGCAATGGCGCGATCTCGGCTCACCGCAACCTCCGCCTCCTGGGTTCAGGCAATTCTCCTGCCTCAGCCTCCTGNGTAGTTTTTTAGTAGAGACGGGGTTTCACCATGTTGACCAGGATGGTCTCGATCTCTTGACCTCGTGATCCACCCGCCTCGGCCTCCCAAAGTGCTGGGATTACAGGCGTCTCTAGATTTTTAATGATCACCATTCTAACTGGTGTGAGTTGGTATCGCAGTGTGGTTTTGATTTGCATTTCTCTAATGACCAGTGATGATGAGCATTTTTTCATATGTTTTTTGGCTTCATATATGTCTTCTTTTGAAAAGAGTCTATTCATGTCCTTCACCCACTTTTGGATGGGTTTGTTTGCTTTTTTTCTTGTAAATCTGGTTTAGTTCTTCATAAATTCTGGGTATCAGCCTTTTGTCAGATGGGTAGACTGCAAAAAATTTTTCCCATTCTGTTGGTTGCCAGTTCACTCTGATGATTGTTTCTTTTGCTGTACAGAAGTTGTGGAGTTTGATTAGGTCTCATTCGTCTATTTTGGCTTTTGTTGCCAATGCTACTGATGTTTTAGTCATGAAGTCCTTGCATATGCCTATGTCCTGAATGGTTTTGCCTACATTTTCTTCTAGGGTTTTTATGGTGTTAGGTCTAATGTTTAATTATTTAATCCACCTGGAGTTAATTTTAGTGTAAGGTGTCAGAAAGGGGTCCAGTTTCTGCATTCTCTACATGGCTAGTGAGTTTTCGTAGCACCACTTATTAAATAGGGAATCCTTTCCCCATTGCTTGTTTTTGTCAGGTTTGTCAAAGATCAGATGGTTGTAGGTGTGTGACGTTGCTTCTGAGGCCTCTGTTCTGTTCCATTGGTCTATGTCTCTGATTTTGTACCAGTACCATGCTGTTTTGATTACTGCAGCCTTGTAATAGAGTTTGAAGTCAGGTAGTGTGATGCCTCCAGATTTGTTCTTTTTGCTTAGAATTGTTTGGCTATGCAGGATCTCTTTTGGTTCAATGTGTAGTTTAAGTTATTTTTTTCCAATTCTGTGAAGAGGGTTTCAGGGAGCTTGTTGGGGGTAGCCTTGATTCTATAAATTACTTTGGGCAGTTTGGTCATTTTCATGATATTAAGTCTTTATAATCATAAGCATGGAATGTTTCTCCATTTGTTTGTGTCCTCTCTTATTTCCCTGAGCAGTGGTTTGTAGTTCTCCTTGAAGAGGTCCTTCACATCATATGTTAGCTGTTTCCTAGGTTATTGTCTTTGTAGCAATTGTGAATGGCAGTTCATTCTTGATTTGGCTGTCCTTAAGTCTGTTATTGGCGTATAGGAATGCTTGTGATTTCTGCATCTTGATTTTGTATCCTGAGACTTGGCTGTAGTTGCTTATCAGTTTCAGGAGATTTTGGGCTGAGAACACTGGAGTCTTCTAAATAAATAATCATGTCAACTGCAAATAGAGACAATTTGACTTCCTCCTTTCCTATTTGAATATCTTTTATTTCTTTGTCTTCCCTGATTGCTCTGACTAGAGGTTCCAATACTATATTGAATAGGAGTGGTGAGAGAGGGGATCTTTGTCAAGTGCCAGACTTCAAACGGAATGCGTCCAGTTTTTGCCCATTCAGTGTGGTTTGGCTGTTGGTTTGTAGTAAATAGCTTTTATCATTTTGAGATACGTTCTGTCAATACCTAGTTTAATCAGGGTTTTTAGCATAAAGATCTCTTGAATTTTGTCAAAGTGCTTCTCTGCATCAATTGAGATAATCATGTGGTTTTATCTGGTTCTGTTTATGTGGTGAGTTACATTTATAGTCTTGCGTATGTTGAACCAGTCTTACATCCCCGGGATGAATCCTACTTGATCATGGTGAATACGCTTTTTGATGTGCTGTTGCAATCAGGTTGCCAGTATTTTATTGAAGATTTTTGCATCTATGTTCATCATGGATATTGGCCTGAGGTTTTCTTTTCTTGCTGAGTCTCTGCTGGGTTTTGGTATTAGGATGATGTTGGTCTTATAAAATGATTTGGGAAGGATTCCCTCTTTTTGGATTCTTTGGAATAGTTTCAGAAGGAATGGTACCATCTCCTCTTCATATATCTGGTAGATTTCTGCTGTGAACCCATCCAGACCTGGGCTTTTTCTGGGTGGTAGGCTCTTAATTGCTGCCTCAACTTCAGAAAGAAAGTTTTTATTAAAACAATGTTCTACTTAAGGAAGATGAACCTTAAATTGAATTACAAACACTGAGTGAAAAGAAGACTGAATTTTTTATGATTAAATAAAATTTATGGATCTGCTTTTTGAAAAACATGCCTAAAATCAACTTTCGTCTTACTGATACCTAAGAATTCTGCCTTTGCATTTTCCTATAATTTTCTTCTTTTTGACTTTTATTTTAGGTTCAAAAATACATGTGTAGGTTAGTTATATAGCTAAATTGCATGGCACAGAGGCTTGGTCTACGTATTATTTTATCATCAAGTAAAACACATAGTGCCTAATAGGTAGTGTTTTATTTTCATCCTCTTCCCAACTTCCACCCTCAAGTAGATCCTGGTTGCTATTATTTCTTTATAACTGTACAAACTTAGTGTTTATTTTCCCCTTATAAGTAAGAACATGCAGTATTTGGATTTCTGTTCCTGCATTAATTTCCTTTGAATAATGGCCACTAGTTCCATCCATGTTTCCATAGAGGACATTATCTTCTTTAATAGCTACATTGTATTCCATGGTGCATGCATATCACATTTTAAAAATCCCTTCTGCCATTGGCGGTCATTTACGTAAAGTCTACATCTTCACTATTTTAACTTGTCCTAAAATGACTATGTGTGTGTTTGTGTGTGTGTGTGTGTGTGTGTGTGTCTGTCTGTCTGTGTGTGTGTGTGTGAATAATTTACATTACTCTAGTTATCTACCTAATAATGAGATTGCTGGGTGAAATAGCTGTTCTGTTTTTAATTCTTTGAGAACTTAAACTGCTTTTCACTATGGCTAAACCAATTTACATTCCTACAACAGTGTTTAAGCATACTATTTTCTTCAGAACCTCACTAGCATCCATTTTTGTTTGTTTGTTTATTTGTTTTTGATTTTTTAATCTAAAAGCCTTGGATCTGACATGAATAAGATGATATCTCCTTGTGGTTTTGGTTTGCCTTTCTTTAACAGTTAGTGATGTGGAGGATTTTTTCATGTTTGTCGGCTGTTGGCATGTCTTCTTTTGAGAGGTGTCGGTCCATATTATTTTCTAGTTTTTTTTAATACTAGCCATCCTAATGGGTGTGAGGTGATATATCATTGTGGTTTTGATTTCCAATTCTCTGATGAATAATGATTTTTTTTTTTTTTCCATATGCTTGTTGGATCCATGTATGTCTTCCTTTAAAAGGTGTCTAAGTCCTTTCCCCACTTTTTAAAGTTTTTTTTCTTTTTCCTTGTAAATTTGCTCCAGTTTCTTAAGGAGTTTGGATATTAGCCTTTTTTCAGATGCATAGTTTTCAAATATTTTCTTTCACTCTGTAGGTTTTCTATTTATTTTGTTATAGCTAATTTTACTGTGCAGAATCTTTTTTATTTATTTTTATTTTTACTTTTTATACACGAAGAGTCACCTCATACAGAATGTGCAGAACCTTTTTAATTAGATGTCACTTATGAATTTCCTTTTTGTCTCGCAATTGTTTTGCCATCTTTAAAAGAAAATATAAGCCAGTTAATATGTTTAGAATAACATCTCATATAAAGGGATTTTTTAAAAAAGTTTCAGTTTATATTTTTAAATCTTTAATTCACTTTGAGTAGAATTTTTTGTATGGTTTAGCAAGCAGTACAGTTTCAATGTTCTACCTAGGCTAGTCAGTTATCACATTAGTCTTTACAAAAAAAAAAAAAAAAACTTTCTTTTTTGCTTATTTTTGTCTATTTTGTCAAACATAACGTTGTAGGGTTTGTGGCATTATTTCTGGGCTCTCTATTCTGTTCATTCATCTGTGTCTGGTGTACCAGTACAATGCTGTTTTAGCTATTGTTGATTTGAGTATCATTTAAAATTTTGTAATGTGACGTCTTTAACTTTGTGTTTATATTTTGTTTTTGTTTTTTGCTTGGGATTGCCTTGACTATCAAACTTCTCTTGGGTTCCATATAAATATTTAAAATAAGGATTTCCTTTCTCTAATTCCGTGAATAATGTCATTGGTAGTTTGATACACATAGCATGGAATCTATAAATTGCTTTGGGTAATATTTCTGTTTTAACAATATTAATTCTTCCATTAATGAACATAAAATGTTTATCCATTTGTTTGTGTCATCTAGAAGTTTTTCGAGCAGCATTCTGTAATTATTTGACTTTCTTGGTTAGCTATATTTTTAGGTATTCTTGTGTGTGTTGGGGGCAGAATTTTGTGAATGGAGTGGTTAGATTTTTTTAGTGTATAGAAATGCCACTGATTTTCACACATTGATTTTGTATCTTGAAAATTTGCTGAACTTTTTTAAATCACAGAAGAGAATTTTGTGCATAAAATGGGCTTTTCTAGATATAGAATTATACCATCTAAAACCAGGAATAATTTCGCTTCCTCTTTTTTTATTTCAATGTCTCTTCTTTCTTTTTCTTGTCTAAATGCTCTGGCTTAGGCTTCAGTATCTTGTTGAATAAAAGTGGTGAGAGAGAAAATCCTGGACTTTCTCTGGATGGCAAGGAGACAGTGTCAACATTTACCATTCTGTGTGTTGTTGACTATGCATTTTTCATGAATGTCTGTTATTATTTTGACGTATGTTTCTTCAATGCATAATTCGTTGAAGGTTTTTAGCTTGAAGAAATGTTAAATTTTATTAAAAATCTTCTTTGCATCTGTTAAGAAAATTACGGGGTTTGTTTGTTTGTTTTAGTTATGTTTATCTGGTAAATCATATTAATTTTTATGCATGTGTTTTGCCAACCTTATATGGAAGAGAAAAATCCTACTTGTTTATGGTGAATTAGATTTTTGATATGCTGCTATATTCAGTTTGCTATTATTTGGATGAATATTTTTACACCAGGAATATTGGCCTGTAGTTTTATTTTTATTTTTGTCTCTGCCAGATTTTAGAATCAGAATGCTGTTGCCTTCAAACAGTGTATTAGGGAGTTCATTCTCCTCATTATTAAATATTATTTTCAGTAGAAATATTATATTTGTCCTTATACATCAGGTACAATTCTGCTGTGAATCTAGCTGTTCTATCTTTTTCTGTTTGGTAAGCTTTTTATTGTATACTCAATTTTGGAACTCATTAACAGTGTGTTCAGAGATTCAATTACTTCTTAGTTCAGACTTGGGAGATTGTGTGTTTTATACATTCTATTTCTTGAAGGTTTTCTAGTGTATGTGCATTAAAAAATTACTAATCGTTTCTGAGGGTTTTTCATATTTCTCTAGTGTCATTTCTAATGTGTCCTTTGTCATATCTGATTGTTCATTAAAATTGTGCCTTTTCTATTACTCTAGCTAGCAGTAAATCTATCTTATTAATTAATTCAAAATTTAGACCCTGATTTTATTGAGTTTTGTAGGATTTTTCAGATCTCAATTTCTTTCAAATCAACTCTAATTTTGCATACTTCTTGTCATCTGCTAGGTTTGGATTGGTTTACTAGTGTTTCTCTAGTTCTCCTATTTTCTCCAGTTCTTCTATTAATAATTGTGATGTAAGGTGTGCATTTGAAATTTTTCTAACCTTTTGATGTGGACATTCAGTGCTGTATAGTTTTTCTTCAACACTACTATGGTTTTGTCAAAGATTTTGGTATGTGTATTAGTTTCAAAGGATTTTTTAATTTCTGCATTAATTTCATTATGTATTTAGAAGTCATTCAGCAGTAGATTGTTTTATTTGCATGTAATTGTATAGATTTTTAGCTTTAATTTCTATTTTTATTTCATAATGATTGAACAGTGTTTTTGATATAATTTTATTTTTTCTGAATTTCTTGAGGACTCTTTTATGCCTGATTTTGTGGATAAGTCGGTTTTGACTATCTCCAATATATTAATAATTTTCATTGTTTCATTGTTATCTGAATTCTATTTCTGGTATTTCATTCATTTCAGCCTGTTTAAGAACCATTGCTGGGAAACTAGCGCAGCCATTTAAAGGCAAGAAGCCACTCTTAAGTTTTCTAGTTTCCAGAGTTAGTGCACTGTTTCCTACCCATCTGAGTAGGCTGATATTTCTTAACTTTTTTTGAAGTTTCTATCTTTTTGATAATTTTTAAAACTGTTCTTTCTTATTTAATTTCCTTGGAGGTTTTATTTTGGCATAAAATGTGTTTGGTTGATTGCCTTTAATTCTTATTCACTCCAGGGTCTTTGAAGAGTTAACTAGAATTGAATCCAGTCTCCATGCCCCCATTTCTTTTGCTGGGTTCACATTGCTACCTCATGCAGAGTCCATAGTTTGCAAACAAGTTGTATCCTTGTAAGACTGGTTATATTCTGCCATTTCTATGCTTCCTGGGAAAATAGACTTGTGACTGCCCTCCAAGTTAAGGCAGAAGCAGGCCCATTTGAGTTGGAAGGCTTCATGGGTGTGACTCATCTGGCTACAAGTAGTAGAGGTGGGTAGAGTTGTTCACATTGTTTTCAGGGTGTTTCTAGGACAGCAGGAGTCTGTATCTCTTGGCAAATTCAGGCAGAGGTAATACTACTGGGCTGGAGGCTCTAGCAAGTGTGACTAACCTGGCTACTGGCAATGCCTGCCCAATGAGTAGAAATGCCTGCCCCCCACCATTCAGGAGTTCCCTGGGACAGCAGAAAGATATATCCAAGCAGAGATGCTGATCTAAAAGCTATAGAAGGTATTGCCTGCCTATTTGCAGTGGCAGGGGTGACAGCTGAACACACTCTGCTCTTGAGTTTTTTCTATGAAAACAGAAGGCTGTTTTCTCCAACTGCATTTACATAGAAGACTGCTATGCCAGAAGCTCTAGCAAGCGTTGCTTTTCTGTATGGCTATAATTTTCAGGTATAGGTGGTACAACCCAGGTTTTTTTCTCAGACATTCCCTCTAGTTGAATCTGCACAGAAGCAGGTCCACTCAGCCAGAACCTCCAGCAGTTGTTACCCACCTGGCTATCAATAGTGGGGATGGATTGGATCACATGCTCTGACATCTAGAAGCTTCATGGATCAACAGGAGGTTGAGCCCACTGACTGATCTCACACAGAAGCAGAGTGAATGGGATAGATATAGCCTCTAGCAGGCATTGATTACCTGGCTACCTGTGGCAGTGGCAGATAGGATGGTAATGTATAGGAGTTTCCCAGGACAATAGGAAGTTTCACTCTCTAGCTGAGTTTATGCAGAAATGGAGTCACTGGACCAAAAGCTCTATCCAGATTTGTTTGCCTGGTTAACAGTGGCAGTGGCAGGTGGGGTCATATGTTGTGTCATCTGAGTATTTTCTGGGACAAGAAGTAGCTGTGTCCTCCAGTCTGAGTTCAGACAGAACAAGGTTGTTGGGCCAGAGCATATGCAAGCGTTGTCTATCTGGCTACCAGTGATTTTGGGTGAAATTTAGTGTTCAACTCTCCAGGTGTTTCTCCAGTCAACAGGAAGCTGCCTCTCCCACTGAGTTCACAACAAAAAAGGGACCACTGGGCTAAAACTTTTAGGAAGCATTGCCTGTATGACTACCAGTGGTGGGGATGTGTCATGTGGCTGGCCAAGTTTGGGCTAAAGAACTGTTGCCAGCAATGAGTCTGGGTGAGTTCCTTGATTATTGTTTTCTCAAGATAAATAATCTAATTAAGAGACAGAAGGTGTTTTCTTGGACAAGAAGAAATCATTCCCTCTAGCTGAGCCTACATAGAAGCAGATCCACTGGGCCAGATTTAAGGCATAAAGAAGAGTTTATTGAAGCAAAAAGAAAAATACACTTGGAAGGAACCTAGTGAGAAATTCAAAAAATTGAGTGCCCCACCTGATTTTTGGCTTACGTCTCCTATAAATTTACTTTTTTCTTTAACCTAATCTCTTCTCCTCATTATTTTCTATGTATATGCTATTAGCTAATTGCTACATCTTTAGGTTATTGCCAATTTTTGGGAGGGTTTGCATGCAAAATTTGTTGGTTGACTTTATATGCATGGTCTCTTAGGGCAATTTTGTCTTACTGGTCTAGTGTTCCCAGAGAAAGGTCATATATATGTCAAATGCCATCATTTTTCCCTTCCTGTGGTGTCTGGACATGTCCTCAGAGAAAGATCAAACTGTTAGGAATCTCACTCATGTAAAGAGAACACCAGGCAGGCTCTGTGTGGGCAACAAAGCCATTTTATTTTGCACTTGGGTGCAAGAGGGCCAAGCCTGAAAAAGAAGTTAGGCAAAGGAGGTAGGAAAGGGAATTGGTTATATAGATTAGGGGAAATGGTCAGTTAATGGTGGAAATCTATTTTAGGGAAAGGGAGGGCATGATAAGATGCATGGCCACAAGGTTAGGGGTCATCTGTTACAAACAGGCATGATAATAACGGTGGGGGCTATCAGTTACAACTAGAGGGGGGCGTGAGGTAAATTACATAGTTACAGGGGTGGGTGACTTGAGAAATCCAATGTCTGGGGAAATTTTTGCAAGCCTGAGCAGAAACAATAGTTAGAGATTGCAAGGAGAGAGCAGTTAGTTGAGGCAGGAACCAGTTGTTTCATTTCTTTCTGTGGCCACTTGGTTACTTCAGACTTTCTGTCTCCTGGGGACCATCCCTAGGTGTACATGCAGGTCACCAAGAGTATAATGGCCAAGATTGGACTTGGAGGTCTCACAGTCCCATCTTCATATATACATATATATAAGGAAATTGTTAGAGAAGGAAGTAGGGGCGATATTTCTCATGGCTTCTTCAAGTGCAATGAGGCTGTGTGAACACCTAAAAGAATAGTCTGTGATTTTTGTAGTTAAGAGGAAGTCTTGGGCCAAGGTTAGAATAGTGTCCAGTGTAGGGGTGGTCCCAGAAGTCTTGGATGGGAAGGGATATGTACAGGTTCTGGAGAGGTGTCATGCTGCATCGTGACACCAGCCAGGCATTGCCTAGAGCTTATTAGTAATTGATTGGTGTTTCTGGTTGATCCTAGAAGGGCGAAGGTGTGAAATAGGACTGGCGATAAAACAGGAAAATGAATGGAGAGGGTTGGCAAGGCATCTTGTCTTAAGAGGCTGAGAGGTCCTGGGACAGGGGGTAATATTGTGAGGTTGTTAAAAGTAGAATTTGCTGTATAGAGTAATTAGTGATGGACTGTACACAGTATTGTAATAATTAAGAGACTAATCAGAAAACACAATGTCCAAATAAGGGAATAAAGAAGATGGATATTAAGGGAGTTAGGATTGGAAACAGTCATGAAACATAGACAGAAAATGACGAAGTGGGTTTGATATAGTTATTTTCCTAGTTAGCAAATTTTAGAACCCTCTCTTTGAGCATTTTGATATTGTTATAAACAAGCCCAGATTGATTTAAGTAAAAACAGCATTTCTTATTAGAAATGTACAGTCGTTCCTCTTCTGCAGTAAGTTGAGCCCAGAGTGGTTTTGGAGGACAACTGCAGGGTCAACTTGAGTTTGAAGGATGAACAAGGTATTACATACATCTGTAATTCTAGCAGAGAAATAAGTAGACAAACTACCAAGAATGTTGTGACAGAGGTGTTGACCTGCACTCTGCCAGTTTCAAGACTTACCTTGAAGACTGCAAGCCATATTCTCATGAGTAATGGAATTAGCTGGATGACTCCTATTTGTTAAGTATATGCCATTAGGGGCACAGGCAGTTGTTCATTATTATAGGCAAATTGGATTCTAGAAATAAGGAAAACTAAGGCACAGGTACCTGTTCAGTTAGTAGGTAAAAACACATAGGTGGAGGAGCCACACAAGAAAAAGAGGGCTGGGGCAAGGGAAAATTGAAAATGTAGGATCAAAAGATGGAAGGGATCCTTGAAAGGGAGGTCAGATACCCAAACTCCTAAAGATCTAGCAAGGACAGCAGCGGTTGGAGGTTGAAAGGGAGATTGATGGGGTAACTGCGTAGTGGGGGTGGTTTGATTTTAATGTATGAGGAAGCATGTGGTATTAACAAATAGTCTGCTACTCACATTTGTAGGATCAGGTATGAGTAAACATGAAGAGGGTCTGGGAGGAGAATCTGAGGGACACGGAGAGGGTAGTTAAGGATGAAGTGAGAGACAGGGAAGACGCTAAGCTAGACAATAATGACTGTTAATATTAGTAATAGAGAGTTTCTCAGTAAAGTGAGCATTCTTTTAAAGCCATATTAATGTATGTGTCAGGGATTTGGAGATGAAGAATAAAGAAGCACTTAGAAGATGGAAGATTTCCAAAGGGAATTCCAGTGGTTCATTGATGGGAAATGCATAGAAGAGCAGGAGTGGGGATGGTTGTCTGTGTAGTAAAGGATCTTAAAATAAGTGGAGTGGAGTTGATATGCGGTGACAGTTGCTGTAAACAGTTGAGAAGTATAGCAGCTTGTTGTATTAAATATCTGAAGAGGTTTTTCTAAACTTGTCAAAGAAACAGAGAAGCTCCATGGGAGGGTAGAGATAAGGACTGTTAAAAGAGGTGTGGAGATGTAGAGAGATGAAGGAGATACCCAATCAGCTAGCAGGGCAGGAATAGCAGGATAAGGGGAGGAAGAAAGGAAGATGCAGAGCCAGCCATTTTTTGCCAAGAATGGCTTGGAATTACTGAGATGGAAATAGGTTAGATTGATGGCATGTTGAAGGTCATTAGGAAGGCATAGAAAGCAACAGAATGAGACTAACAGTGAGTAGAAAAGTAAAGAAGCGGACTTTATCAGGGTGGAAGATAAAAATACACAAATTGGAATTTGTGGGTAAAACCACAAGATATCAGCTAAAATAGTCTGGAGGAAAGTAGTAAACCAGCAAGACAAGCAGGCATAGTACATTTAAATGTAGATGAGAAGGGCAATCAGAAATATGATTAGACAGAAAACCACAGAAATGAAGAGTTTGTGAGACATAGACCATGTTTTAGGGATGACTGTGTAGAGTCCTGCTGCAAATAACAAAGTTAAAAAAAGATTTCTGTCAATGTTATAATATAAACTAAACTCATGCATGGTTTATCGATTCTTCATAATTTGAGTTAGCTTGAGAAGTAGGAGAGAGTACTTGTGAATTCCAAGAAGAGGCTAGGCTGGTTGTCTGATGGGAGTTTAGTTCTGGACCAGTGAACCCAGTGGGGAGGGTTTTGCAGATGGGCAGAAGTTTTGGCATTGTAGACAAACAGGTAAGGACCCTTTCACCAAGGCTGTAGACCTGGAGAGTTAGATCTTTGACTAGCACGGACTGTTTGGTTAAGATGGCTTCATAAGGCCAGGTATCTAGAGTGTGTAAGAGAAGGTTAGCAGATTGACACATTTCCTGCCTAGTTTATTGGAGAACTAGAAGATAGTCTCCAAAAGGGCTGGTTTCTGGGAAAAGTTTAGGCCTAAGCAGAAGTTGGTGGAGCCGTAGAACAGTTCAAACCCACAGATTATATCCTGTGGGTTACCAAAGAGTGGCACAAATTCGGAGAAGAGCAATAGGTAAAAGGGATACCCAGTTCTTTAGTTGAAGGGTGAGTTTGGTAAAATGTGTTTTTAGGAAGTGATTAGTCTTTTTTACTTGTACTGATGACTGAAACTGGTAAGGGGCATGGACATTTCATTGAAGGCAAAGGGCCTAAGAAATTGCTTCAGTGATTTGGCTAATGAAAGCAGGGCCATTGTCAGATTGAATGAAAGTAGGCAGGCCAAACAGAGGGATGATATCCTTTAACATACAAGAAATAACAGTAGTTGTTAGTGTTCAACCCACCCTGTAAAAGAACAAGAATATTGTAGAAGGCAATATTTGAATTTTCAGACACAAGGCGTATGAGTAAAGTCCATTTGCCAATCTTGCATGGGGTCAAATTCCCATGCTTAGTGAGTGGAAAAGGGAGGATGTTTTAAAAATTCTTGGGGGTTTGTAAAGTGGCATATAGATCACTGAGATGTAATTGTTTTAAGGTTACACTTCCATAAAGGGAAGGATAAGACATTCTAAGAGACAGGTCATATGAAAATGGTTATGTAAAGTTGAGACGATAGAATTGGATTGTGAGGCAGGAAGAAGGAATTTTTATTGATCCAAAAACCAACATCCTTGAGTGGGAAGTGACCAGCAGATTAAGGTTTTGAAGGATAGTAAATAAGAGTAATTGTTGAGAAGGAAAAGTATTGTCCGCTAGGAAGGAATATTGGTGTGTTTGCTGCCTTCTTAGCTGTTTCATCTGCAAAAGTATTTCCTTGGGAAATGGGATCTAAAGCTTTTGGTGTCTTTTACAGTGATGACTCTAGCCTTGACTGGGAGGAGAACAGCCTTAAAAAAGGAGAGCAGCCTTATTAAGGGGACACTGATAATAGAGGACCCAATGTGGTGAGAAAACCTCTTTCTGCCCATATAACAGCATGGCAGTTTAGGATGTAGAAGGAGTATTTAGCGTTAGTATAGATATTTGCATGTAGACCCTTAGCAAGATTAAGAACATGGGTTATACCAATTATTCAGCTTGCTGAGAAGTGGAAGAGGGAGGGAGTGTGGCAGCCTCAATGATAGATGAGTGGTATACAAGCTTTAGCCAGTGCCAACTTACTGGGCTTTGAAGAACTGCCATCAATAAACCATGTGTGTTCTGGGTCTGGAATGAGAAACAGAGAAATATATGGAAATGGGGAGGATGTATTATGAATTAGGGAGATACAGCTGGGGCTTGCATTTATGTTGGCATTAGATAAGAATCTTAATTAAAATCAGGGCCATGTGAAATAGTCACAGCGGGAGTTTCAATAGTAAATACAGTTGAATAAGACATGGGGCAGATAACAGATGTGGAAGAAATGAAGAGGATACTAAGGTCTAAAGATTGTGAGAGCTATATAGAATGAGGCATAGAATGTCATTTTAAAAGCCTCACGAGGGGTAGAGCAGAGCCAGCTACCGCAGGTAGGCATGAGGACCAACCCAGGACAGCGAGGTCAAGTTGTTTATAGAGGAAGGCAACAGGACACAGAACTGGCTCTTGTGTAAGAACTCCAACTGCACAATCCTGAATCTCAGCAGTGCATAAAGAAAAGGATTGTGTTGGATTGGTTTAGCAAAGAATGGGGTAAGGATTTTGTACAGATAAATAATAGGTGCAATTTTGTGGGACAGCCAAGGGAGCAGGAGGAAGAGGCAGAGAAGTTACACAAGGTATTTTGGAAAATAATTATTTATTTACTTTAGAAGAGAAGGGTGGCAACTAAGGGTGAAACCAGAAAATGTCTTGGAAAACACCATGGAGGAAGAAGGAGACGCAGCAAGATAGACAGGAGCAGGGCATTTAGGCTTCCTTAAAAATTCTGGTGCCTTTCAGAGAAGTTGAGGAAAGTACAGGGGTTTGGCACTACAAGATGAATGGGGAGGTGGTGTCCCACAGCCTAGGGTTAAGGTAGGGAGATATTAAGGGAGGTACAGGCTTGGGGAAAAGGGCAGCAATGAGATGTGACTGTAGCCCAAGAAAAATTAAGGAGGCTAGACAATTTTGTTAAGATATCTTAGCCTAACATGGGAACTAGATAAATGGGGTTGGTTATGAAAGTATGTAAAAAGGAATGGAGGCCTAATTTACACTAGGCCTGGGGAGTTTTGAGAAGCATGGAAGGCTTGCCATCAATTCCTACAACAGTTATGGATGCCAAGGAGACAGGTAAGTGTCGATTGGTTGGCATTTTTATTGATTAAGAGGGGATGGACTTCCACCTAAAGTGTTATCTGAAGCTCAGCATCCATGATGGTGCAGGGGGTCTCCAAGATATGTAGGTTGTGTCAGTCTTTAGTGACACAAAAGGAACAGTGGTCTGAGTTGAACAGTCTAAGTTACACTGGGGATCCAGACAGGTGGAGCAGGGCTTAGGAGGAATCCCAGGTTGCAGGCCTTTCTTGACCCAGTGTCCAGGTTCCTGAAACTTGAAGCAAGCTCTGAGAGGGACACTGGACTCTGCAGTCTGGACACTTTGAAGTTTTTGTGCGCCAGTAGTGTGGCTGAGGTTTGTCTTACAGCAAAGGCAAGCAATTGCTCTTTTGAAATGTGTTGCAGCTTAGCTGCTTCTTCCCTATTAAGCACTTTGAAGGTGAGGCTGATTAATTCCTCTTGTGGGGTTTAAGGGCCAGATACTTATTTTTGTAGCTTTTTTAATGTTAGGGGTTGATTGAATGATAAACATTTTTCATGGGTGAGTGTAGCAGTAATGATAACATTTCAGTTATTCCAGGTGAGATAATAGGACTGGGATAAATATTGGAGAATTTGATGAAAAAGAGCCTAACTGATTTGAGAAAGGTCAGATAAAGTGAATGGAACATGCACTCTAATTGTGCTTTAGGCTCCAGCCACGTATCAAGGGCAAATTGTTGTGCAGGGGTGGAGGAGTTAACCTCAGGAATAAACTTCTAGTGTGACTGGTTATTAGGTGGGGAGGTAAAAGCAGGAAGATAAGGGGGTGGATTGTGGGCAGAGAAGGGTGAGGGAGGCTCTGAGGGTGTTAGGGCCTGGATTGGCTTTTGTTTGGACTGGCATGGAGGATAAAGATTTGTAGGGTCAAGGGACAAGGAGGATTCTGAATCACGAGCAAAGGCAGGAGAAGCAAATGGAAGAAAGAGAAGAAAAATTTGGGATGGCTGGCATTGACAGTAGAGATTAGGGAGGGATTGGATTGGAAAATAAACAGCCTGGACATAGGGAATTTCAGACCATTTGCCCTTTTGTTGACAAAAGTTATCTAGGATTCACAGAATAAAAAGTTGAAAGTATCATTTTCTGGCCATTTGGAGCGATTGTCCGTTTTGTATTTTGGCCAAGCAGTATTACAGAAGAAAATAAGATGCTTAGGTTTTGGGTCAGGTGATAGATGGAGGGGTTTGAGATTTTTTTTTAATGCAGCCTAAGGCAGAGGAGGGAGGAATACAAGGCAGAGTTTGTGCAGAATTTAAGAAAAGTGGCAGAGACAAGGAAAGTAAGTGCATGACCAAGAAGTTTAGCATGTGTCCCATGCTAAACCTTGGTCTGTACCTGGAGTGAATCATTCAAAGGGGGCATACTCCCATTGATCCATCACCTACAATTGAGTGTGAGTGTGACCAAAGCAGATGTCTCTTCAATAATCAGTTACCAGAGGAATACTATCGTCCCAGTTCTGTGACCCGCTTGGAAATTTTTGTGGTCATGAACCTCACAGAAAGTTCTGTCTTTCTTATCCCATCTGAAAGGGAGAGGAAAATAAAACTGAAAGGAGAAGGAGGCTGACAGGTTGTAAGAAGGGCTAAAGAAGAGAGTGGAAGAGATATAGACCAACGGAACAGAACAGAGGCCTTGGAGGCAACACTTCATACCTACAACCATCTGATCTTTGACAAACCTGACAAAAGCAAGCAATGGGGAAAGGATTCCCTGTTTAATAAATGGTGTTGGCAAAACTGGCTACCCATGTTCAGAAAGCCTAGACCCCTTCCTGACACCTTACACTAGAATTAACTCCAGATGGCTTAAAGACTTAAACATAAGACCTAACACCATAAAAACCCTAGAAGAAAATCTAGGCAAAACCATTCAGGACATAGGTGTAGGCAAGGACTTCATGGCCAAAACACCAAAAACACTGGCAACAAAAGCCAAAATAGACAAATGGGACCTAATCAAACTCTACAGCTTCTGCACAGCAAAAGAAACGTCATTAGAGTGAATTGGCAACCAACAGAATGGGAAAAATTTTTTGCAGTCTACGCATCTGACAAAGGGCTGATATCCAGAATCTACAAAGAACTAAAACAGATTTACAAGAAAAAAACAAACAGGCCCATTCAAAACTGGGCCAAGGATATGAACAGACACGTTGCAAAAGAAGACATACATGAGGCCAACAAACATATGAAAAAATGCTCATCATCACTGGTCATCAGAGAAATGCAAATCAAAACTACATTGAGATACCATCTCACACCAGTTAGAATGGCGACCATTACAAAATCTGGAGACAAAAGATGCTGGAGAGGATGTGGAGAAATAGGAATATTTTACACTGTTGGTGGGAGTGTAAATTAGTTCAACCATTGTGGAAGACAGTGTGGTGATTCCTCAAGGACCTAGAAATAGAAATTCCATTTGACCCAGCAATCCCATTACTGGGTATATATCCAAAGGATTATAAATTGTATTACTATAAGGATGCATGCACACTAGTGTTCATTGCAGCACTGTTTACAATAGCAAAGACCTGGAACCAACCCAAATACCCATCGATGATAGACTAGACAGGGAAAATGTGGAATATACACCATGGAATATACACCATGGAATATTATGTAGCCATAAAAAACAATGAGTTTGTGTCCTTTGTAGGGACATGGATGAACCTGGAAACGATATTTCTCAGCAAACTGACACAAGAGCAGAAAATCAAACACCGCATGTTCTCACTCATAGGTGGGTGTTGAACAATGAGAACACATGGACACAGGGAGGGGGAGCATCACACACTGGGGTCTGTTGGGGGGAAATAGGTGAGGGGCAGCAGGGGGTGGGAAGTTGGGGATAGATAGCATGGGGAGAAATGTCAGACATAGGTGAAGGGGAAGAAGGCAGCAAATCACGCTCCCATGTGTGTACATATGCAACAATCTTGCATGTTCTTCACATGTACCCCAAAACCTAAAATGCAGTAAAAAATAAATAAAAGAAAAAGAAAAAAAGTGAAGAGAGTGGAGGCACACTGCTCACCTGATCTAAAGATGGTGAAAGTATTCAAGGGTTAGTCTGACAAGCATAGGTGGTAGGTAGGTGCCTCTTCAGGCACAAGGAGTAAGGGACAGGGGGTTTGGTCTCTTGCAGGAGTTCCCCCATCCCAGCTTTCAGCACCAAATGTTAGGTGTGTTGCTTGCATTAGGAGACCACCAGGCAGGCTCCATGTGGGTAACAAAGCTGATTTATTTTACACTTGGGTGCAAGTGGACCAAGTTTGAAAAAAAGGATAGGCAAAGGGGGTAGAAAAAGGGATTGGCTATATAGGTTGGGGTAAATAATCAGTTAAAGGTGGTAATCTATTTTACAGAAAGGGCTAGCATCACTCGATGGATGGTCACTAGGATAGAAGTCATTTATTACAAACAGGCATAATCATAAGGGTAGGATTTAACCGCTGCAACTAGAGGAGAGAGCTTGATAATTATCAGTTGCAACTAGAGGGGAGGGTGAGGTAATTGTGTAATTTACCACACCCTCCCCTCTAGTTGCAACTGATAACCACCATAAACTCTTGTTCACGGGAAATTTTTTGCAAGACTGAGAAGAAACAATAGTTACCAGTTGCAGGGAGAGAGAAATTAGCTAAGACAGAAACCAGTTGTTTCACTTCTTTCTGTGGCCACCTGATTAGTTGTGGTTACTTCAGACTTTCTGGCTCCTGGGGACCATCCCTAGGTGTACATATGAGACACAAAGGCTATAATGGCCAGGCTTGGACTTGAAGTGCTGACCCAAACATTTAGCAATTTTCAGGTTTTAGTTGGCAGTTGCTCACAAACCCAAGATACATCCTCTTTGTTAAAAAGTTATCTTCTCCTTATTCCTAGCCACCTGACAATTGTCTGATAGTCACCTAACATTCTTTAAGCTCTGTCCTGCCATGTTCATATCTACTTATCTACTCACTCTAAGAGGACCGCTGGCCTGAATGCTGGCACTAAGGCACTGAGTCTCATCCAACAAGCAAAGGGTGGTGCAATTTTACTTCTCCCAAGCATTGCAATTGGCCTCTCCTGGGGATGTGGCATTGATGCTGGTCTGCTGCAGGGTCCAACACTTGTAGAGGTGCCCTGTAAAACATCCACATAGTTCTCTACTTCAGTCTAGAATTGTGACAGTGATGCAAGAGGATCAGGGGGATTCTCCTAGATTCATCTGCACTGAACCCAGACAGGCTGTTGAACAGTTTCACTTTTCTCTGCTATCTGTGTTTCTTTGCTGCCTTGCTGAATCCTGATGTGGTTTCCCAGATAATCAGACTTCAGGGTGAGTATTCACTAGCCCTTCTGTTTCCTCTCCAGGATAGCAGCACATATGATTTCTTGTGGTCCAGCATCTTGACTTCATACCCTGTTTAATCTATTTTAAACCCTTCATTTTTTTCCAATATGGATTATGTTACATGCAATTTATTATTAAGTAAATCATATAGCTTTAGGTAATATTGGATTTACTAAAGTTTGCTAATATGAAATATTTTTATTACATACTGATAATTTATAAACTGCTAAATTTTAAAAAATGGTTAGACTAATAAAATGTTCTTATAACCTTTCTAGTTATGAAAAACTGCATCCTAAAATATGATATATATTAAAATATTTACTGAACATTTAACAAAACCTACAGAAGTGTGAATTATAAACAAAACTAACAGATCTCTTCCCTGTTAGGACTAGCAAGACTTAAAACAGGGAAAGAAAAAAACTAAATATACAGATGTGTTTTGTGTTTATATTTAAGATTTTTCCTGTGTGAGTGAATTTTAGGGTACAATATTAATGTGCATTTACCTGGAGATATATTAGTAGTAACACTACTTATAAAAGTATTGTTATTTTTCATTTTAATTTTTGGTGCCTTTTTTAGAAAAGATCTTCTGATTGTTTAAACTCTAGTTTTACTTTATAAATATTTATAAAATACTGACAAACATTAGCAGTAATATTTTTTTCACTCATATGACTATGGAAAGTTTTTTTATATATTTAAAACAGAGGCTACTAAGTAAAATATATAAATAACCATTTAATTAAATCTATAGTTTTAATCAAATATGATTATAACAAATTTATGCTGTACCTCATATATGTTATATACATATTCTTTGAAAAATTGTTGAAAGTGACCATTTCAACTCTATTGGTGGGGTTAAATTTTTATAAGAATGAAACTTGTATAGGGATAAAAAACTCTTTAAGGAAGGAATGTTGGAAAGAAAGGCTCCTTATTGAATATTTAAAAGTGACAAAATGAAAAGTTTAGTTTGACAGCTCAATCTTTGTGGATTTAGAAAAAATAGACAGAATTTTTAAAAATCTGCTTCTCTAGCCAACTTTCTGGAAGAAGAAAAATAACTCTTTCTTTTAACAAAAGTATTCAAAATATTTCAGTTTTCACTTTCTGTAGAGTGTACATATGATACATGTGATTTTATTTTGTACATCAGCAGTATGTGAATATATGAAGTAAAAATTAGATTTTAAAAATTATCTAAAAATATTAATATTAATATTTAATTTTATAAAATTATTGAGGACAGTTTGATTATTAAACTTTCAGGGTTTTAAGTAATTTTGACAACTTTGAATTTTACCTGTTAACATCAAATAAAGTTCTCAAAACCACTTAATAATATGTTACTATCAATATATAACATGTTTACACATGAGCACTTTAGTATTGAAGTTTTTCCCCAACAAGCATACTTTTAAAAATGCTCAACAATGTATCTGCATTATTTGATGGCATTCACTTTATATAACAAAATAGAAATCTGAGATTTTATATATTTTGCTATTAGAGCCATTTTCCTCTTGGTTTTAAATAATATTGAATTAATTTTACCTTTAGTTTTAGTTACAGTTCTATCATTATGCAAATTTTAAACATGATTGTCTTCAACTTTTAGTAAGAATGAAAAAAAAGTTGGGCTTCAAAAACCTCCTGTGTCTTCTTTATTTGCTGAAGATTTCAACAAGAAGCACTTTAGAGCAGGAGCTAACATGGATACTCATAATTCTGGCTTAGCTGCTGATACTAGTGGAGAAAGTTCATTTTCAAACACTACAAATTTAAATATGTCTCTAACAAGGAAGCCTACTGTCAGCCAGAGAATTGCTAGTTCATCTGACCCAATCCAAAGTAACTTTTTCTTCTTCCATCTTCAACCTCAGTTGGACGATCAGACCAAATTGCGATAGATCAACATCCTATTTTATATCAGTTGGCCACTATTCATAAGCATTTTTATAGCACCTACAGGCAAGCAAATGGTCACCATATGAATTCTATTACAATAATTTATCAATGCCACATTATATTACTGTTACAGAACAGTTCCTAGTGCTTAATGGTGGAGCCACCTACCTTTCCAAGCAGATATGAGATATTAGTCAACAAGGCTCCTTATCCTAACCTGCTACAAGCAGGCATATTGTGGTTCCAAATGCCTGTGATATCTCATACATTGGCTGCCTCTTGTTCCAGGTTAGCTCATCAGCTATCTCCAACGAGCAAACATTAACCTAATTACAACAGACTTTCCATCAGAAGAGCACCAGAATATGCAGGAGTACTGAAATTTGTGGTGACAAAACAAGAATAAAAATTCTTGTAGTTCTCTTACTGAACAATAACATTACATGTTTGCTTTTATGGTTGCTAACATATGGTTAAGAGTAAAATGAGGCTTTATTTCAATGTCAGGCTTTTGTATTACTTTTAAAAATTATATGGGCAAGAGTGATTCAAGATTGTTTAATAGAAACAGCTCTGGAGTGCGGTTTCCAGTGAGAAAGCAGAGGGTGAGTGATCACTGCATTTCCAAATGAATTTTTACTTCCCACAGAACAGGAGTTTCCTGGGTGGAAAAGCACAACGAATCTCCAGCATAGCTGTTTCAGCCAGAACAGCAGGTCTCCACACAAAAAAGCAGACAAATCTGTGTAGGCTTTTCAAATGGCGCATGGAACGCCTAGGTGACAGAGCCTCCCATTCAACTGAAAAGAAAGGACCTGAAACGGGGAGCCAGCTCAGTGATCTAGCTCAGCAGGTCCCACCCCCCACAAAGACCAGCAATCTGAAACACTCTGGATTGAGAGTTTCAAAGCAAGCACAGATGGACCCAGGATGGTCCAGCTCTGTGGGGGGAAGGGCATCTGCCATTACTGAGGCAGTCCTCCAGCACCAAGGCAGTCGACCATTACAGAGACTATTACTGTGGCAGACCATCATTACTAAGGCAGTTCTAACTATACCTCTGTAAACAAAACTGAAAGAAAGTTCACACAGTAGCTGGGCAGATCCCACGGTAGCTCAGCAATGCCTCTGCTGGCAGGCTGTGACTAGATTACCTCAACGCTGGGCAGAGCATCTCAGAAATAAGGCAGCAGAACATCAGGAACTTATAAATAAAACCCTACCTTCTCCAGGACAGAGCACCTGGGGAAAAAAGGTGGTTATGATTCCTGCTGCAGTAGACATAAATGTACGTGCCCAGCAGCTCTGAATGAAACAACAGAGCTCATAGATCAGCACGAGAGCTCCTATAAGGGAGAGACTCTCTCCTCAAGCAGCTCCCTGATCCCCATATATCCAAAGAGACATCTCATAAAGGAGAGCTCATGTTGACAGCTGGCAGGCATCCTTCTAGGACAAAGATAACAGAAGAAGAAACTGGCAGCAACCCTTACTTTTCTGCAGCTTCTGCAGGTGATTCCCAGGCAAACAGGGTCTAGAGTGGAACCCCAGCAGTCCTACAGCAGAGGGGCCTGACTGTTGGAAGGAAAACTAAAAAACAGAAAGAAATAATTTCATCATCAACAAAAAGGATGTCCACTCAGAGACCTTATCTGAAAGTCACCAACTAAAAGACCACAGGAGGATAAATCCACAAAGATGGGGATAAACCAGTGCAAAAAGTATGAAAATACCCAAAACCAAAACGTGTCTCCTCCTCCAAGGGATCACAACTCCTCATCAGCAAGGAAACAGGCTGGATGGAGAATGAGTCTGATGAATTGACTGACACAGACTTCAGAAAGTGGATAATAACAAACATCTCTGAGCTAAAAGAATATGTTCTAACCCAAAGCGAAGAAACTAAGAACACTGAAAGAAGGTTTGACAAAATGCTAATGAGAACAAACAGCTTAGAGAAGAACATAAATGAGTTGATGGAAGTGAAAAACACAACATGAGAACTTCATGAAGCAAACAAGTTTCAAGAGCTGAATAAACCAATTAATAACTCAATGAAATAAATTGAGAAGGCAAGGTTAGAGTAAAAGGAGTAAAAAGAAATTTTAAAAAACCTCCAAGAAATATGGGATTATG
>NW_016108123.1:106332-108369 GCF_001604975.1 Cebus imitator | reverse complement strand
TGTCTCAGCCTCCTGAGCAGCTGGGACTACAGGCACGTGCCACCATGCCCAGCTAATTTTTTGTATTTTTAGTAGAGACGGGGTTTCACCATGTTGACCAGGATGGTCTCGATCCCTTGACCTAGTGATCCGCCCGCCTCGGCCTCCCACAGTGCTGGGATTACAGGCGTGAACCACCGCGCCCGGCCATAAAGCAAGTTCTTCACGACCTAGAAAGAGACTTAAGATTCCCACACAATAATAGCAGAAGACTTTAACAATCCATGGTCAATATTAGACAGATCAATGAGACAGAAAATTAACAAGGATATAAAGGAATTGAGCTCAGATCTGGACAAAACAAACTTAATAGATATTTACTGAACTCTCCACCCCAAATCCACAAAATATACATTCATGGCAGCGCCAAATCACACAAACTCTAAAATTGACCACATAATTGAAAGTAAATCACCCCTCAGCAAATGCCAAAAAATGTAAGTAATAACAAACAGTCTCTCAGACCACAGTACAATCAAATTAGACCACAGTCTAGCAAACTAACTTGAACCACACAACTTCATGGAAACTGAACAATTGGCTCTTGAATGTTGGCTGAATAAACAATGAAATGAAGGAAGAAATAAAGATGTTTTTTGAAACCAATGAGAATGGAGACACAACATATCAGAATCTCTGGGACACATTTAAAGCGATGTCTAGAGAAAAATTTATAGCAATAAATGCCCACATAAGAAGAAAGGAAAAATCTAAAATGGACACCCTATCATCAAAGTCGAAAGTGCTAGAGGAGCAAGGTCAAAGAAACTCAAAAGCTAGGAGAAGACGAGAAATAACTAAGATCAGAGTAGAACTGAATGAGCTAGATACACAAAAACATTTCAAAAATCAATAAATCCAGAAGCTCATTTATTGAAAAGACCAACAAATAGACAGATTGCTAGCCAGATTAATAAAAAAGAAGAGAGAAGAATCAAATAGATACTATGAAAAAATGATAAAGTGGATATCACCACCAATTCCACAGAAATATAAACTACTATCAGAGATTACCACAAACAGCTCTATGCACATAAACAAGTAAACCTGGAATAAATGGATAGATTCCTGGACACTTACACTCTCAAGCCTAAACCAGGAATAAGTCAAAACCCTGAATAGACCAATAACAAGGGCTGAAGTTGAGGGAGCAATTAGTAGCCTATCAACAACAAAAAAAGCCGAGGTTCGATGGGTTCACAGCTGAATTCTACCAGACATACAAAGAGCAGCTGGTGCCACTCCTTCTGAAACGACTCCAAACAATACAAAAAGACAGAATCCTTCCCAGATCATTTTATGAGACCACCATCATTCTAATATCAAAACTCAGCAGAGACTCAACAACAACAAAACAACTTCAGGACAATATCCATGATGAACATAGATGCAAAAATCTTCAATAAAATACTGGCAAACTGACTGCAACAGGACATCAAAATGCCTATCCACCATGATCAAGTATGCTTCATCCCAGGGATGTGAGGCTGGTTCAACATATGCAAGTCTATAAACATAATTCACCACATAAACAGAACCAAAGACAGAAACCACATGATTATGTCAATAGATGCCAAGAAGGCCTTCGACTAAATTAAACAGACTTTTATGCTAAAAACTCTCAATACACTAGATATTGACAGAGTGTATTTGTAAATAATAAAAGCTATTTATGACAAACCCACAGCTAATATCATATTGAATGGAAAAAAACTGGAAGCATTCCCTTTGAAATCTGGCACTAGACAAGGATGCCCTCCTGCACCACTCCTATTCAATACAGTTTTGGAAGTTCTAGGCAGGTTAATTAGGCAAGAAACATAAATAAAGTGAATTCAATTAGGAAAAGAAGTAGTCAAATTGTCTTTATTTGCAGATGACATGATTGTAAATTTAGAAGACTCCGTCATCTCAGCCCCAAATCTCCTGAAACTGATAAGCAACTTCAGCCGTCTCAGGATACAAAGTCAGTGTGCAGAAATCACAAGCATTCCTATA
>NW_016108123.1:67527-104567 GCF_001604975.1 Cebus imitator | reverse complement strand
ATATATTTAAAAATATGATAATATATGGAGTTTTTGGCCATTGCACAGGGCATTTGGCATGCTCATTTGTAAGTTAGTTTATTTAGTTATCTAAAAATGAATAAATAATAAAATGTTTTACTCCACTTGCTGTAGCAACAACAGAATGATACTGATTAATTTATAAAAGCATTTATTTTGCTTATTGTTTACATTCCCTTGGGGTGGCTGGCAAAGCACTATGGAAAATATTAGGGAAAGTTGTAGAGTATAGTCTCAAATCTTTTGGAAGGCCAAAAGGTTTATTGGGACAGGTTGAAGGCAGCCTGTCCATTATGTTAGGGAAAAGATAGGGATGATAAAAGGGTTTTTCAGTTCAAATCTGCTTATTCCATAACCCTTTGTCTATACTCTAATTGTTTACTCATGTAAATGCTTTGTTGGATGATCCTCCCAGGGGAAGATCAAAGGAGAATTATCCTTTAGTGGTGTTTACTCTGGGCCCTGGAACCTAAAGCTTTTATCATTTGTAAAACCACTCCTTTAATCATGTTAATTATCCACAAGCATGTTAACTTAATACGTCTGTTATAAAATTCATACTGACTGAATGTGACAACTAAGAGGGAATCTTGATTGATTAATTGCATTTTGCCTTATTAAAGCAGGTAACCACCATCCCTAGCTCACTTGAATTACTGAACCAGGTGTGAGAATGCATTTATTCATTCACCCTTGAGTCAGGTTCTACAGGCCAGACCTCTGCAGGTGGTGGTAAACATCTCAGATGATGACTCCAGTGATACAGTCATAGTAGGCACTTGAACACAGAGTGAACCAATGTAATCATCATAATAACCACTGTGAAGAAATGGCAAACTTCCCAGGAAACAAAAAGAAAAAGTAAAGAGGACCATGTAGTTAGGTCAAGTAGTCAGTAAGTCATTGGTACCCACTGAGATTTGCCAAGCTTAGAGAAGCACTTTTTCAGTGTCAGGATTCATCATGAGACAGTAGTTTTCAGCACAACAGACACATTATTAGGTAATAGAAACTGTTGTTTCCCAAGGCCCATTGAGTCAGACAAAGAGCAAGCTAGATGTAAATCTCTGGGAACAAATGGGGAGACATCATGCACTAAGAATGCCAATGAATATGAAAAGGGACAAAGAAAATGCTACAGCTATAGAAACTTGTCTCAAATAAGTAGCATTACAGAAGAAATTTTTAGCCTGCCCAGTAATTGATGATTGGCAAGACAGTCAGGCATATATACATGAAAAGATAAGAAAAAGGGCATTACAGACTAGAGCCATGTAGCCAAGTGAAAGGGAGAAAAAAGCTACCAGGGAAGCTCCACCCAAGCAGGCTACTGCTCAGGACTGGGGATCATGCAGCCAAGAAAAAAGCAGCAAGCAGCACCAGGGCAAGTCTAGCATGACTGCCGACCAAGCACCCTCACTGCTGCTGCTCTCTGCAGGTATTCCAAAGTAAAATTTAACGTGTTCTTTGTATATCAGCAACATTTCAAATTGTAATCCTCTACTAAGATTTAAGTAAAATTTAAGAATTTGTAAGCCCTTTTTCTTATAATAGCCACTTGTTATTTCAACCCTACTCTTAATATGACTCTTTTAAAATCCAATTTAAGTAAAACACGAACATCTGAAGGAAAAGAAATTATTGAGAGCCCATGAATTAGTAAGGAACAACTAAAAGCCAGCCATATAGCTTTGCTTTCCAATTAAAAAAAAAATCTAACTGGCTAAAAAGTTGCAAAATATGTTTTCTATTTTAAAAGACAACACTACTAGCACAAACCTTATTTATCCTTAATATTGTAAATTTAGAAAATAAATTTCAATCAGCTATAAAAGAAGGCCCACAAATTAGTTGAAAAGCAATTAAAAACTAAACATGTAAAACCATATGTTGCCCTTTAAAAATAACTTTAAAACATATTAAGTAATAATTGTTGAATTAAGAAGTAAAAATGTTTGCTCATTCTTAAAAAGAAAAAGAATTTGTATGTGTGCGTGATAAAAACATATTCATGAAAGACTGATTAAAGACAGTATTTGCTATTAAATCAGTTTTGAGAAAACTTTGTCAGTTTAAAGTCCACTTATTTGGCCAACCTAAAACTCAATTGCAATATTTAAGGTATTCTTCCTGAGACTTTATGCAAATGGTTATGGTACATTATTTGAATTCCTACTTGCAGAGATGATTTCAGATTTCCTCTTAAAACTTCATGTTACAAATTTCAGCTTGCCATCTTTTTTTTTTTTTTTTTTGAGACGGAGTCTCACTCTTGTTACCCAGGCTGGAGTGCAATGGCACGATCTCGGCTCACCGCAACCTCCGCCTCCTGGGTTCAGGCAATTCTCCTGCCTCGCCTCCTGAGTAGCTGGGATTACAGGCACGCGCCACCATGCCCAGCTAATTTTTTGTAGTTTTAGTAGAGACGGGGTTTCACCATGTTGACCAGGATGGTCTCGATCTCTTGACCTCGTGATCCACCCGCCTCGTCCTCCTAAAGTGCTGGGATTACAGGCTTGAGCCACCGCGCCCGGCTCAGCTTGCCATCTTAATAAATTATACAGTCAATTGTTAAGTTATTATCCTAATGTCATCAATATTTCTTTAAGGAAAGAGCCATTCAAAGCAGTATTGCACTTCTTCATATCTAATGCTTTGGCACTGTTTTTGACAAATTAGCCAAATAAACAAAGGAAAAAATCTTCAATCTGGTAGTGATCACATAATTCAATCACCTGATCTAAGTTTCCTTGTAGTCAGAAAGCTGAAATTAAAGCCATTAAACTAGCATTAAAAACCTTTTCCGCTCAGGTTACAAATTTAGTAAGCAACTTAACTTACTCAGTTTTTCTAATACAAAATATTGAAACAGCTTTAAGTCTAATCTCAGGCCCTCAGCTCATGGCCAAGCTCAGTAGCTTATGGCAATGATCATGCAGACATACAAGTGATTAACATACCGTATAACCAAGACAGAAACAGAAATATTAGAAAGAAAAATAGAAGGGAATTTATGCAAGTAAGTTGTATAAATTTTCTTTTGTAAGTCTAAGCAAGCTTTAAAACATTAATTGTAATAGAAATTCTGTGTGTAAACACACTGGCTAAAAATTAAATAAGTATCCTTTAGTTTTTCTGTAATCTAAACATTATGGTAAAGAATAACAGTTTTTTTTTAAATACTAACTGACTCATTTAAAAGATTATAAACAGTCTCTTAGCACAGGCATAACTCCTAGAATTTCCTGTACACCAGCACCAGCCAAAAAATGGCATCCTTATCAAAAAATGAAAACAAACGAACAAACAAACAAACAAACTCAAGCCAGTCTGAAAGAGACTCTGCAAAATGATGTAGCTTCTTAATATAGCACAAGCCCCAGATGTCACTTAATACTGAAGAGGGCAATGAGAAGGCTAGGCAATCCTGCTTAGGATTTGCTTATTTTGTATTCTTTCACTTTGCCTGCAACTTATATTTGCTACACTCTATCAAGCTCATCTTCTAATCTAGCTTTTTCTGCCCTGTAATTTAAACTAACACCCCTTTCACAGCTTCTAACAATGCAACTGCTTAATACATAAAAATTAACATACCCCTAGTGAAGTTCTTCATTTATGGTGTACAGTAAACTAACTCTACAGGTCAGATACAAAAAGACTCATAGTTACACTTATTTATAAATGTGGTAGTCTCAGCCATAGTCATTCTGACTATAGCCAGTATTGAAGTGGCATCTATTACTGAGTCAATAAAAATGTCTGTCTTTGCAGATTATCTGGCAAAGAATGTGTAAAATGAACTTTTCTTATAACAAGGCATAAATCAAAAAATTCTTGCACATCTGTAATCCCTCAAGGCTGCTGTAAAATATGTGGGGCGGTGACAAAATGCACTGGCATTTTGATAGAAAATAAGTTGTGACTGGAAACATAAACATATTTTTGTTACTCCTATACCATGGAATCAACCAGTACAGGATTGAAAGGAGGAAAACAAAACCAAAAAACAAATGAACACCTCTGGGGACCCTTTCAAGATAATTTATCAGCAGACTTTAAAACAGTTTAAAACTAAAATTCTAGAATCCCTTCAGACTATAGATATACACACTCAAGAAAACAGCCATAAGGAGAGGTGTGCAAAATCATACTTCTTGGTTAGACCCACATTTGTGGGAGTCTCTTTGACTGGAAAGACTGTTGCTAATTATACTTGTAATTGTCTTGTTATTTGTTAATCCTAGGATACAAATCCGGAATAAAAGCAAGGATTCCCTCACTGACAGACCCATGGCTGAATGTATCAGTGACCAACAAACAACAGAGCATAATTTTATTAAAAAGAAAATGGGGTTGGTTCTAGGTCTTTGCTATTGTACCAACCCCATTTTCTTTTTAATAAAATTATGCCTGGAACCAACCCAAATGCCCATCAATGATAGACTGGATAGGGAAAATGTGGCACATATACACCATGGAATATTATGCAGCCATCAAAAACGATGAGTTTGTGTCCCTTGTAGGGACATGGATGAACCTGGAAACCATCATTCTCAGCAAACTGATAGGAGAGCAGAAGATCAAACACCACATGTTCTCACTCATAGGCGGGTGTTGAACAATGAGAACACATGGACACAGGGAGGGGAGCACTACACACTGGGGTCAGTTGGGGGGAAATAGGGGAGGGACAGTGGGGGGTGGGGAGCTGGGGAGAGAGAGCAAGGGGAGACATGCCAGAAGTAGGTGATGGGGAGGAAGGCAGCAAATCACACTGCCATGTGTGTTCCTATGCAACAATTCTGCATGTTCTTCACATGTACCCCAAAACCTAAAATGCAATAAAATAAATAAATGGGGAAAAAAAAAGAAGACATAAAAAAAAAGAAAATGGGGGAGATGTTGAGTTTCACTTACGGTGGCTGGCAAAATATTACAGAAGATATTAGGGAAAGTTGTAGATTATAGTCTCTAACATTTTGGAAGGCCAAACATTTTATTGGGATAGGTCGAAGGCAGCCAGTCAATTATGTTAGGGAAAGACAGGGATGACAAAAGGCTTTCTCAGTTTAAATCTGTTAAGCCTGCAACTTTTTGTCTCTACTCTGTCTGCTCAGGTAAACTTTGTGCTGGGTGGTTCACTCAGGGAGAGATTAAAGGGGAATTACCCTTTACTAGTGTTCACTCAGGACCCTGGAACCTAAATCTTTTATAATTTGTAAATTTATCAATGTTAAATTATCTACAAGCATGTTAACTTAAAATCTCTATTATAAATTTTATGCTGAATAAATGTAATGATGAAGAGGGAGTCTTGGTTAATTGGTTGCATTTTACCCTCTGAGGGGAGCTGGCTATCATCCTTAGCCACTTGAATCACTGAACCAGGTGTGAGAGTTCATTTATTAATCTCTCATTGAATCAGGAACTACAGGCTAGACCTCCACAGGTGGTGGTCAATGTCTCAGTTCATTATTCTGGGGGCTGGAAAGTCCAAAAAGCTGCATTAGGTGAGGCCTTTTCTCTATGTTACAACATGGCAGGAAGGCATTATATGGTGAAGAACCCGTGATAACAGAAAATTGGGACAAATCCATCCTTTGATCAAAAGCCCACTTACCTAGTAACAATTTATTCTCCAGGTAATGCCATCAATACAGTCATAAGGGTGTTCCCTCACAGGTAATCACCTCTTTAAGGTCTCACCTGATAACTATTACAATGGCCACAGAATTTTAATGTGAGATTTGGAGGGGACATTCAAACACATGACAGTGAGCAAGGTAGAAAGAAGGAATCAGACCTAGAAAAAGGGAAAAAGCAACCTCTTACATAGTCTGTCATAAAATAGGAGCCTAAATTAGGATGGCACAAGGGAAGACCTGCATACACATATGTGTGTGCATGAACACACGCGTGCACACACACACACACACACACAGAAAATCTATAGAAAAGTTAACACACTATTTGTTTCAGTGTTTTATTAATTCCATATTCCCTAATATTGCTATTATTTTAAATATTTTTATTCTATTATAGTTTTTTTTTTGCTTTTTATATTTTAATAGTTAATTTTATGTGTTCTTAACTTTTAAATTTAAAGGTAGAAACATAGGTGTCTTACATGGGTAAACTTCTGTCACAGCATTTTGCCATGTGGAACACAGTGGCTCCTCCCTGTAATCCCAGCACTTTGGAAGGCTGAGGCAGGCAGATCATTTGAGGTTAGAACTTTAATACCTGACTGATCAACAGAGCAAATCCACATCAGTATTAAAAATACAAAAATTATCTGGGAGTAGTGGCATGCACCACTAATTCCAGCTACTCAAGAGGCTACAGGAGCAGGAGAATCACTTGAACCTAGGAAGTTCAGGATGCAGGAAGCTGAGATTACACCATTGCACTCCAACCTTTGTAACAGAGCAAGATTCTGTCTTAAAAAAAATAAAAAAAGATTTCAAGGAGTGCAGGATTACCATGGGTAGGCAAATGCTGCTACACTCTGGGAAATGGGGCTTCTGTCTGCATCCAACTTCACAAGTGCACATGGAGGATTGGACCAACAGTTACAGTTTGGGTAGCTACACCTCCTTCTGGGATCAAGTGGCTCCTGCCTGCCCTGTGGAACAGAAGGTATGGATCTGCATTTACAATTTTGGTGGCTACAGCTGCACCCAGGGAGTTCTCACCCCAACTCACAAGAGGCAAGTCTCCTGCCAGTTCCACAGAACAGGTAGTACACACTGAACATCCTTGCTGCAGCTGGCAGGATGAAAGCAGCAGGTGATCTGGAGTGGCTAAGGCCATCAGTAACCTTTCTAAATAAGTACAGTTAACTGCCATTAGGAAAGGGTTGATGATGACAAGGGCATTATTTTGGGAAAACAATAGTCATGCTTCTCTCAGAGACCTATCTAGGAGTTCCCAGTGAAAGGAATCTATCATCCCAATGCTTATTTTGCATGACCACTTGGAGCTTAGTGGACAAAGCTTTTTGTTTCTTCTGAGCCGCAGTTAAATATCAGTGGTTAGCTCGCTCCCAAAAACTGTCAAAATCAACAAATACCTCAAAATAAAAAGCTGCCTTGATTCTGAAAAACAAAATAAAAAATGAAAAATGTTCCAAGAAAAAAGTCAAAGAAAGATTACTTCAATCTTCCATTAGTTCAGTTTACCAGTGAATTACAGTTTAAAACCTTCAGAGTTATCAGAAAACTACCCTTAAGGACTGTAATTCTCCCTTTGAAGAAGATCAAAACAACACAACAATTTAAAAGTCAAAATGTCCTATGGCATTCAAAGTCAAAACATGATTAATAAAAAAATTTGGTCACTTCTGTGTTCTACAAGAACCTAGAATAACACTGTCTATGATTGGAAACACAAACTTAAACATTATAATTTTAGAAAGCCCATGCCATTTTGAAACATATTTTACATTACTTACTAAAATATAACATGAAGATCAAACACCACCATATTTTAACAATCCTATATAACTACATATGTTAAATAATAGATTATTTTGAAGATGTGATTTAATTTTGGGAAGTATATCAAATAAGTTAAAGGCTTAAAACACAAAATACAGTTTTAGGTTACACAAAAGTCAATTAGTCAAAATAATTACACAAATTTTTTTAAAAAAGCAAAAATCTTTACTTATTAAGATAAGTCCTTGTCCTTTTCTTTCATTTCAGTAGTTTATTTGCAAGACTAACAAAAATCTTTCATTACATAAAAATGTTGTCAAAGAGAGAGAATGTCAAAATTTTAGCCAAAAGAGTCACTATTAATGTACAGGCCAATTTTTCTTTAATGAAACCTTACAGAAAAATCCGTTTAGTCTTTATCAGTTTAACCATGAAGTGAGACTCTTATCATCATTTTATAACACTTTATAAATTGTTAAACAGTAGATTACTGCCTGAAGGAACATTTGTTGTGCTTTCATTCTGACATTCAATTTAAAGACAAACCAAATTATAACGTTTTGAATTTGTTCAATATAAATTTATTTTACAAGATTAATTTATATTAACCTTCAACAATTTGTTCAAACTTTTATATTTTAAACAGCTCTTTAAGCTTTTAAGCTTAGAAATTTATATTTTCATGAATTCTTATAATATTTTATCAAAACCACATTTCACTCTCACTATGTACTTTGTATATAAATCTATTTTCAGTAATCTCAATTAAATATTATAATGATAACCCTCAGGAATTTAGTTTTGGTTATTTTAATTATATCCTACTTGCAGATAAGATCTGACTAACATCTACCATAGCTACAGGTTTAATTAACTTAATTTGCCTTCAGATTTTAACAAACTGTAAAGCAGGCCAGTCTAGCTATTTTCAAAAGCAAAAGAAGCAATTGATAACCTTAAGGCATTTAACAAACCTAGATTCTGAACTACATAACTTAAACGGTATGTCTACTTTTCAAAAAATATTTTTTCTCAAAGGTTGGTCACATGCACTAAAAGACATTACATCTTTATTTTTTTCTAAAATTTAATCTAAGCACTTTTTCTTTAAGCCAATTAGAACTCCTTTTTTATATAAATGTTATACATGCAGAGAAACACACACACACATACACACACATATATAATCACATATATAACTACATAGACAGACGCAGATTCAATAGTTGTATGATTTTTCATGTGCTAATTTCTTAATTAGATTACTGGCCTCAGGCTGGAGCTCTTCAAAAAAGAAAACTAGAAAAATATGTCATTTTTTAGGTCTAATAGGTAGGTATAGCTGGAAGACAGAAACATATATACATATTTTGAGATGGAATCTCACTCCATTGCCCAGGCTGGAGAGTAGCTGCACAGTCTCAGCTCACTGCAATCTCCACTTCAGGTTTAAGCCGTTCTCCTGTCTCAGCCTCTCAGGCAGCTGGAATTACAGGCACCCACCATCATGCCAAGCTAATTTTTATATTTTTACTAGAAATGGGGTTTCTCCATGTTGGCCAGGTTGTTCTCACATTCCTGATCTCAGGTATTCTGCCCACTTCAGCCTCTGAAACTGTTGAGATTACAGGCATGAACTACCATGCACAGCCCAAAACCAGATCTTTGAGTGAGATCTATCTGCTTTAATGCCTAAAACTCCCTGAGGAAAACAGAGTTTATTTCTAAAATGGGTACTTGGCAGCTCCTCTGTTTTTCCCAAGGATCCCCAGGCCATCATCCTGGAGCCCTTATGTTTTTAGTATGAGAGGCAAGACCCAAATGGAGAAAAATGATTCATCAACTGAGAAGAAAAAAAAATCCTTCCTTTAGAAAACATTTAGTGTAAGTGGGAAAGAAGAGAGAGGTACTTGTATCTCAAGAAATGGCAAATAACCTCAAACAGGAAAGGCATAAAGCCCTTTTAAATATGACTATAAGCTTCTGCTTATAGGAAAAATCTTGGTTTTTGTTTCGGCTTCTGTGTAAGTTACTAAATATAATGGTCCCAACTTCATTCATGTCCCTGCAAAGGACATTGTCTCATTTTTTTTTTGTAACTGCATAGTATACCATGGCATATGTGTATTGGTAAATATGTACTAATTTTAGTCCAGTCTATCTCTGATGAATATTTATACTGATTTCATGACTTTGGTATTGTGAATAGTGCTGCAATAAATATATTGCAACCTCCACCTCTCAAGTTCACATGTGTCAGTTACTTTAAATTAAACATGGGTTTTATTTGGCTAAGAATTTATTACAGCTCATACCCAGCCAGCTCAGCAACCAAGAACACCATTATTTGTTCGGAGCCGAACTGAAGGAGATAGACACAGAAAACCCTTCAAAAAATCAATAAATCCAGAAGCTGGTTTTTTGAAAAGATCAACAAAATAGACCACTAGCCAGATTAATAAAAATGAAAAGGGAGAAGAATCAAATAGATGCAATAAAAAATGATAAAGGGGATATTATCACTGATCCCACAGAAATACAAACTACCATCAGAGATTACTACAAATAGCTCTATGCACAGAAACCAGTAAACCAGGAAGAAATGGATAAATTCCTAGACCCTTGTACTCTACCAAGACTAACCCAGGAGGAAGTTAAAACCCTGAATAGACCAATCACAAGGACCGACGTAGAGAAGGCAATTGATAGCCTACCAACCGAAAAAAGCCCAGGTCCAGTTGGGTTCAGAGCTGAATTCTACCAGATGGACAAAGAGGAGCTGGTTCCATTCCTTCTGAAACTGTATCAAACAACGCAAAAGGAGGGAATCCTCCCTAACTCATTTTACGAGGCCATCATCATCCTGATACCAAAACCATGCAGACACTCAACTAAAAAAGGAAATTTCAGGCTGATATCCATGAAAAGCATCGACACAAAAATCTTCAATAAAACACTGGCAACCAGATTGCAACAGCACATCAAGAAGCTTATCCATCACAATCCAGTAGGCTTGATTCCAAGAATGCAAGAGTTCTTCCACATACACAAATCCCTAATTGTAATCCATCACATAAACTAAGTCAAAGACAAAAAACCACATGGTTATATCAATAGATGCAGAGAATGCCTCCAATAAAATTCAACAGCCATCACGCTAAAAACCCTCAATAAACTAGGTATTGAAAGGATGCATCATAAAATGATAAAAGCTATATATGACAAAACTACAGCCACTATGATACTGAATTGGCAAAAGCTGGAAGAATTTGCTTTGAAATTAGGCACTAGACAAGAATGCCCTCTCTCACAACCCCTATTGCATATAGTATTGGAAGTTCTAGCCAGAGCAATAAGGCAAGAAAAAGAAATGAAGGATATTCAATGAGGAAACAAGGAAGTTAACTTGTCTCTATTTGCAGATGACATGATTATATATCTAGAAGACCCCATTGTCTCAGCCCCAAATCTTCTCAAACTGATAAGCAACTTCAGCAAAGTCTTAGGTTACAAAATCAATGTGCAGAAATCACAAGCATTCCTATATACCAATGACAGGCAAATCAAGAGCAAATTTCCATTCACAATTGCCACAAAGAGAATAAAATACTTAGGAACACAACTAACAAAGGATGTAAAGGACCTCTTCAAGGAGAGATACAAACCACTGCTTAATGAAATAAGAGAGGGCACAAGCTCATGGAAAAACATTCCATGCTCATGGTTAGGAAAAATTACTATCATGAAAATGACCAATATTGCCCAAAGTAATCTATAGATTCAACTCTATCCCCATCAAGCTACCAATAAGCTTCTTCACATAACTGGAAAAAAACACTTTAAACTTCATATGGAATCAAAAGAGAGCCTGTATAGCCAAGACAATCCTAAGCAAAAAGAAGAAAGCCAGAGGCATCACACTGCCAGACTTCAAACTAAATTACAAGGCCACAGTAATCAAAACAGCATGGTACTGGTACCAAAACAGAGACATAGACCAATGGAACAGAACAGAGGCCCCAGAAGAAACACCACACATCTGCAACCATCTGATCTTTGACAAACCCAGCAAAAACAATCAATGGGGAAAGGACTCCATGTTTAATAAATGGTGCTGGGGAAACTGGCTAGTAATGTGCAGAAAGCAGAAACTGGACCTCTACCTGTCGCCTTATACTAAAATTAACTCCAGATGGATTAAAGATTTAAACACAAAACCTAACACCATAAAAACACTAGAAGAACACATAGGCAAAACCATCCAGGACATAGGCATAGACAAGGACTTCATGGCCAAAACATGAAAAGCAATGGCAATAAAAGCCAAGATAGACAAACGAGATCTAATTAAAATTCAGAGCTTCTGTACAGCAAAGGAAATCATCATTAGAGCAAATCGGCAACCAATGGAATGGGAAAACATTTTTGTGATCTACCCATCTGACAAAGTGCTCATATCCAGAATCTACAAAGAACTAAAACAGGTATACAAGAAAAAAACAAAGAACCCCATTCAAAAGTGGGTGAAGGATATGAACAGACACTTTTCAAAAGAAGACATATAGGAGGCCAACAAACATATGAATAAATGTTCATCATCGCTGGTCATTAGAGAAATGCAAACCAAAACCACATTTAGATAACATCTCATGCCAGTTGGAACAGAGATCATTAAAAAACCTGGAGACAACAGATGCTGGAGAGGATGTGGAGAAATAGGAACACTCTTACACAGTTGGTGAGAGTGTAAATTAGTTCAACCATTGTGGAAGACAGGGTAGTGATTTCTCAAGGATCTAGAAATAGAAATTCAATTTGACCCTGCAATCCCACTAACTGGGCATCTACCTAAAGAACTATACATTTTTATACTATAAAGATACATGCATACTTATGTTCATTGCAGCCCTGTGTACAATAGCAAAGACCTGGAACCAATCAAAATGCCCATCAATGATAGACTGGACGGGAAAATGTGGTACATATATACCACAGAATACTATGCAGCCATAAAAAACCATGAGTTTGTGTCTTTGTAGGGACTGGGATGAATCTGGAAACTGTTGTTCTCAGTAAACTGACACAAGAACAGAAAGCCAAACACCATATGTTCTTGCTCATAGGTGGGTGTTGAACAATCAGAACACATGGACACAGGGAGAGGAGCATCACAAACTGGGAGCAGTTGGAGGGGTTAGGGGAGAAACAGCAGGGGGTGGGTAGGGAGGTGAGGGTGGAGAAGGATAACATGGGAAGAAATGCCAGATATAGTATTCACTGAAGTAAATTAAATAAATTAAAAATTAAAATAATAATTTTTAAAAAAAATGGCACAGGATTCTAACTGCCATGAGATTGTATTTCAACATGGTTTTGATTTGCATTTCTCTAATGACTGGTGGTGATGAGGTATTTTTATTTGTTTGTTGGCTGCATAAATATCTTCTTTTGAAAAGTATCTGTTCATATCCTTCACCCACTTTTTGATGGGGTTGTCTTTTTCTTCTAAATTTGTTTAAGTTCTTTTGTTAACAAGACCAAAAACTTGGATCTAACTGAAATGATAGGCTGGAGAAAGAAAATGTGGCATATATACACTGTGGAATAATATAGAGCCATAAAAAAGATGTGTTCATGTCCTTTGCGGGAACATGTATGAAGCTAGAAATCATCATTCTCAGCAAACTGACAGAAGAACAGGAAACCAAACAACACATGTTCCCACTCATAAGTGGGTGTTGAACAATGAAAACACATGGACACAGGAAGGGGAAAATCACACACCAGGGCCTGTCAGGGGATGGGGGAGCTAGAGAAGGGATAACATTAGGAGAAATGTCTAATGTAGATGACGGGGGAGGGGCGCAGCAAACCACCGTGGCATATGTATACCTATGTAACAAACCTGCATGATCTGCATATGTACCTCAGAACTTAAAGTATAATAAAAAATATAAAAATAAAATAAAATAAATGACCTAGGAGATTAATGGCAAGGGTCTACTATTTTTGTCATACATAAAATAATTGGCCAAGATGACATTGTATATTTTTTTTTTTCCACACTGCTATAAAAAACTGCCTGAGTAATTTATTTAAAAAGGGGGCTTAATTGACACACAATTCTATAGGCTGTGGAGAAGGCATGCCACGGTATGCTTCAGAAAACTTACAATCATGATGAAATGTAAAGAGGAAGCCAGTATGTATTCACTCAACAGCAGGAGAGAGAAAACAAAGGGAGAAGTGCCACAACCAATTCACTATCACAAGAATAGCAAGGTGGAAATTTGTTCTCACGATTCAATCACCTCTCAGAAGACCCCTCCTTCAACGCTAATTATTATAATGTAACATGAGATTTGGGTGAGGACACAGAGCCAAATCACATTAAATAGATTATTTTCTCTTGACTGCTATGGAGTAAATACTTTCTCACTAAGCCTGGAGATGTTTTCCAGGTCTTCGGAAAAAAGGATTGAGAAAACAACTTTCAGTGCTCAGAGAGGTATACAAATTTCATTTTTTGAATTTATTTTTTTCCTCTTTTATCCAGCTGTCAAGCTGTCTCATGGCAATGGTATTAGAGTCTGCAATAAGAGCCCACAATCAATCAATTATTAAAATAAATCTCTATAAGACAGAAATGTTCTAATTGTTGGAGCCATAATGTCATGAGATGGGTTATATAATAAGCATTTTTGTCTCTTCCCATTGCCAAATTGTCTTAGATTTAGGAGCAACTGTGACCAATGCAGAATAGAGCTAGGAAACCAAAACATCAGCTTTCTGTCTGAGAACCAAAAGAGTAAAAAGTCCCAGGAGATTCTAAAACACAAGTGGGATTACAGGAAAAAAGGGACTTGAGAAATTAACAATAAAGACGTGTTAAACTGGCTTTATCCCCAGGAATGCATATAAAAGCACTAAAAAATTAGCAAAGTACAACCTAATTCTCAGAGTTCCTACTAAGTTATGCATATGTTTGTGTGTACAGACACCCACATTCACAAAACATACAGAAAGCACAGCATATACATTGAACACTGAGCTGACACTAAAACCAGAGGCTACGGAAGGCTGGTTGGAGCACTCAGCCTGTACTACCCAAATTAGTTGCCTGTTGTGTTAGGCCATTCTTGCAATATAATAAGGAAACACTAAATGATGGGCAATTTATTTAAAAAGGGGTTTAATTGCCTTACATATCTGCAGACTTTATAGAAAACATGGTGCTGCCCTCTGTTTATCTCCTATGGCGGCCTTAGAAAGTGTAAAGTCATAGCAGAATGCCACAAAGCAGCAAGCATATTAGATGGTAAAAGTGGGAGCAAGACAGAGAATGGTGAGAGGTGCCACACTTTTAAGCAACCAGGTATCATTAGAATTTGCTCACTATTATGAGAACAACATCAAGCTGTAAGAAACCACCCACATTACCCAAACACCTCCCAATTCCAACATTAGGATTATGTTTTAGCATAAAATTTAGGCAGGGACAAACATCTGAATCATATTATTTCACCCCTGTCTCTGCAAATTTCATGTCCTGGTGACACTGTAAAACACAATTATTCCTTCTTAATAATCCCCCAATATCTTAATTTATTCTAGCATTAACTCAAATGTCTCAAGTCAAGTACCTAATCTGGAGATGTTACTTTCACCTATGAGCCTGTAAAATCATAGCAAATTATGTACCCTATGAGATAAAATAAAGATATAGACATTGGGTATATATTCCTATTCTAAAAGAAAAAAACTGACCAAATGAAAGGGGCTACAGACCCCATGTAAGTCTAAAACCCAGAAGTACACTTTTAATCTCGAAACTCCAAAATGATCTCCTTTACTTCCCTCACACAGGGAACACTGCTGCAATGAATGTGTTCCCAATGCCTTGGAAAGTTCTGCTCTTCTGTCTCTGCAAGGTACAGCCCTACTGACTGGCTATCACAGTTAGAGTTCAGTGCCTGAGGCTTTTCCAAGTTCAGGGTGCAAACTTCCAGTAGAGTTACCACTCAGATCTGGTAGATAATTGTGCCTTCCAACAGCTCCATTAGACAATGCCCCAGTGGGGACTCTGTAAGAGCCCGCCAAATCTATATTTCTTCTCTACACCAACTTAGTAGAGGTTTTTTGTGAGGGCTGTCTCTTGTGGCAGGCTTCTACCTGGGCAACAGGCTTTCTTATATATTCCCTGAAATCTAGGTTGAGTTTGCCAATCCTCCTTTATTCTTGCATTGGGAATTCCTGCAGGCTTAACACCACATAGAAGCCAGCAGGGTTTATGAAGGCTTGCATTATCCGAAGCCATGGCCTGAACAGTAACTAGGGCCCTTTGAGCCAAGGATAAAAGTGGCATACCCTGGATATGAGGAGCAATGTCCAAGAGCACACAGGACAGCAGGGTCCAAGGCCTGGAACCCAAAGATATTTTTTCCTTCCAGGCCTTTAGGCCTTGATAAAGAGGCTACCTCGGAGTTTCCTCAAATGCCTTTGAGACATGTTCTTATTGTCTTGCCTATTAGCAGATGAATCCTTTTTGTCACACTAATTTATATCTGTCAAGAGGCTGTTCTGCAGCCCTCTTACATTTTTGTTCTGATAATGCCTTTTTTTCCCCACATAGACATGCTGCAAATTTTCTGAACTTTGATGCTCTATTTTCTTTTTGCATATAAATTTTAGCTTGAAGTGTATTATTTGTTTTCATACTGTTGATAAGGACATACCTAAGACTGGAAAGAAGAGGTTTAGTTGGACTTACAGTTTTACATGGCTGTGGAGATCTCAGAATTACGGTGGGGTGGTAAAAGACACTTCTTACATGGTGGAAGCAAGAGAAAATGAAGCAGCAGCAAAAAATGGAAATCCTTGATAAACCCAGTATATCTTATGAGACTCATTCACTATTACAAGAATAATATGAGAAAGACCAGTCCCCATGATTCAATTATCTCTCCTTGGGTCCTTGCCACAACACATGGGAATACTGGGAGGTACAACTCAAATTGAGATTTGGATGGGGACACAGCCAAATCACATCAATGTTATTTGTTTTCATATCTAAGCATAGGTTATTAAAATCAGCCAGTCAACATTTTAAATGCTTTTGTGCTTAAACATTTTTTCACAAGATAATGTATATAATGAATATTTTAATTTTTAATATTTATGGGTACATTGTAGATGTATAGGTTTATGGAGTATATGGAATATTTTGATACAGGCATACAATGTGTAATAATTACATAAAAGTCAATGAGGTATCTACCAACTTAAGCATTTATTCTTTGTATTATATATGTTCCAAATATAATATATTATGTGAGTTATTTGTAAATACTCAGTTAAATTTTTATTAAGTATAATTTCCTGGATAGGCTGTCAAATATATTTTATTTATTCTTCACATTTTTTGTACCTAGTAACCATCCACCCTCTCCTTGATACTCACTGCTAACCTTCCAAGCCTCTGTTAAGCATCTTTCTATACTCTATTTCCATTAGTTCTCCTACGTTTCTTTGAAATGGGTTTCAATTTTTTTCTAAATCTCAATAATTGTCATTGTCATCCAGATTCTGAATTTTATGTTTGTCATTTTAGCCATTTCTGTCTGGTTAAGAAATATTACTGTGGAGTATGTGCAGTCATTTGTAGGTAAAGATGTACTCCAGCCTTTAGAGTTACTAGCATTCTGGCACTGATTCTTTTTAATCTTTGTGGGCTGCAGTTCATTTAACTGTGAAATAATCTTAGCATAGTCTATTGAATTTCTTTCCAGGTGTTTTCAGAAGGCCACAACTTTGTGCAAAGCCTTTAATTGTGGCTAAATACTTGTCCTTGGTTTCAAAGGCGGTATATCAACAAAATCATTTTGGTGTTCATATTTGGACCTGATACAGTAGACAGTGCTTAATTGTAATGGCTGATAGGTAGGTTCTTGCTCATCCATGAAGCTCCTATTTATTTTATCACATCTACAGTTATGCTTTCTCCTGGTGCTCTGAGAATGTAGGCTTCTCACCCACTCACATGCTGTATTAGTTTGTTATCATGCTGCTAATGAAGATATACCTGAAACAGAGTACTTTATAAATAAAAAGAGTTTTAATTGACTCACAGTTTCTAATGTCTAGGAGTGCTCACAATCATGGCAGATGGCTAAAAAGGAGCAAAGGGACATCTTACATGGTGGCAGACAAGAAGTAGAAAGAGTATCAAGCAAATAATAAACTCCTTATAAATCCATTAGATCTTGTGAGAACTCACTGACTATTATGACAACAGTATAGGCAAAACCACCCCCATGTTTCAATTATATCCACCTGGGCCCACTCTTGACAGATGGGGATTATTACAATTCATAGGGAGATTTGAGTGGGGACAGAGAGCCAAACAATATCACATGCTTACTGCAGATCTTGGCTTGGCACCCTTGGTCTGTGCACCACAACCTACAGGTAACATCAGTTTTTTTCTCCCTCTTTAGCTTGGGAGAAGCAGGAACATGGACCTTGATAGTAGCAGTGGCTGAGGAATTTTCACTTGTCTTTGGCACTCCATGCCAGAGAAACACAGACCTCTTCCAATCAAAATGATCAGCTCAGGGGGAGTGTTGCCTGGTGATTAGCAAGAAGGTTGGGGGCCTTATAGGAAAGATAGATTAGCCTCTTCACCATTGAGTTGCTGTGGCTTTGTTGATGTCTTAACAAAGCAATCGGGGTCTTTATTTCTAGTTGAAGGGTAGCAAGGGAAGGATTGTTGGGATCTTAATTGCTTTTAGGACCTCTACCCCCCAAATTAGAGCCAGTCTCCATGGGTATGGAGAAGTTGTTGCTGAAGTTGGTGCAGCTGCACTATGGGTTGAAGTCTCGATTACTGGCTGGAAAAGAGCAGGAAATTGAGAGCTCATAGGGATGAGAAACTGGGCTCTACTTTAACTGTAGTGCAGTGGAGGTACATTAACAACACACAAGACCTTTGTTTTTTTGCCCAGGCCTATGGTAGCAAGGGGATACAACTGCAGTGGCAGTGGCAGTTGGCAGTTGCCTTTTGTAGCTCTGCAGCAGAGAAACACAGTTTTTCTACAAAGGAGAATATTTAGCCAGGATTGGGGCAGCTGCCATGTGGGACTGCCTGGGGCCTTTGGTGGTGAAGAGTATGAATGGGAGCTCACAGAATAAGAAGCCTGCACTTTGCTCCATATGGCAGCTGTGACATGCTGAAGATGCCTGCACAGTGACTGGGTTTTTTGAGATGCCTGCACAGTGACTGGATTTTTTGTTTTATCCTCATCTCAAAGGCAGTAAGAATAGTATCACTGCAGCTGTAATGCTGTAATGACAATGGCACAGGCTGTCCATGAGAGTTTTTTTTTTTTTTGGCCAGAGAAATGCAAAGCTACCCCTACCCAAAGTGTTAAAATTGGGCCTGGCTGGCTGTACTAGACATTCAGGTTGAACGACATTGTCCAGGAAGAAGTAATAAGAGTATGGACCCACATAGGAAATAGTCTGGCTCCTTTTCTATACCAGCTGCACTCTCCAGGAAGCTCATGATAGTCTTTAAAATCCTTTCTCCTGAATAATTGGGAGTAAAAATGGGGGCTGTGGAGAAAATTGCAAGCCTGCCAGATATCACTTGGTGCTCTATACCAGATAAATACAAATATGCTGCTACCCTGAAAGCTCAGGGAAGTGAGGGATGACTGTGTTTGGGACATAGGTTAGCAGCCCCAACCCAGTAAGGAGTGATAGGGTCATGGAAGTGCATGGAAAACAACGTGGCCTACTTTTCATAAGCCAGCTACATCTTGCTGAAGGCCCATGATAGTCCTTAAACTTTTCACTTTCAATAGATTTTGAGAGCAGAAGACACAAGGGCCATAGCTTCAGGAGAACAGTATGCCTGCCTTTTCCATCTGGTGAATCTAACTCCAAGAAAGCCAGAAAGGTGCTCTTGATCTATATGTTTGGGTGGGGCTGTGGTGGCTATGGAAAAGTCCCTGGTCAGTGGGCTTTCCCCAGCAAAGTGTAAGGGTTCTGAAGCCTGTAGTCCATCAACTCAGAATCCATTCTGTGTGCATGTGAGAAAGCTTGGTCTCTCTTGCTGGCAAAACTAAAGCCACTGACACCGGAATGTTCAGTCGCCGAAGGCCCCTTCGAGCCCACATGTTCCTGAGTAGTGTCTCTGCCTAAAATTCATGCAGCTCTCCAAGTCAGTCAGGATGTGCCAGAGGAAAAATGCCATTCAGGGATCTCCTGTGCCCTGAGTTGCAAAGGGTATTAGAAAAAAATATATATGGGTTTCTGGGAGCTCTCACTCACTCAGCATTTTACATGTTGGAGTGCCTCCTTTGGCTCAATACCAGTCCTGGGTAGGTTGCTGTCCTGTCTTACTCTACTCTGTTCTCCTTGGATTACATTGCTTCCTTAGTGAATTTCAGCATATCGTGAAGAGCTTATGTTTACTTGCCATTTTATATACTTTCTGGGAGAGCAATGCATTTTAGCAACTTCTACTCAGCTGTCTTTGCACTGTCCTTTTTATTTCTTGAAAAACTCTCTCAATGCATATAAATACAGACAAGCTCAGACTACAAAAATTAGAAAATATACCTAACTCTTTTATGTGCAAAGAGCAATGAACATGCATAAGTATAACAACATTCAGGAACACATGATATCACCAAATAGGCTAAATAAGACACCAGGAAGCACTTCTGAAGGGATGGAAAACTAAGGCAATGAAATAAAATAGCTGTTTTGTTGTTGTTGTTGTTTTTTTTTTTTTTTTAAAGCTCAATGAATTTCAGTACAATAAAAAGAAGGAATGCAGAATTTAGTTTAAAAAATTAAACAAAGATTTAAATTGAAATATTAAGCAACAGTTCTGGAGCTGAAAAGTACTGTTGAGTAAGAAATATGTCAGAGTATCTCAATAGCAGAATTAATCAGGCAGAAAAAATATATTAAAGAGATGTAAGATTTGGTATATGAAAATATTCCATAAGACAAGAAGAAAAACAAATCAAGTTCATCTGTAAGATTTAGAAAATAACCATGAAATTGAAAAAAAATAAAGTTACTGGGTTTAAAGAGGAGACAGAGAAAGGCATCAAGGTAAGCCTTTATTCAAACAAATAACAGAGAACATTCCAGGTCCCAGAACCTTGCTGCTCTGTCATATAGCATATTATGGTATATGAAACAATATGCCATTAAGTGGAAAAATCTAGAAGAAATATATACATTTCAAGAGAACCAAGAAACATACAGTTTACCAAGGCTGAACCATGAAGGAATAGAAAGCCTTTGCCATAATTTTCCCTCTTCTTGTGTTTAGGATGGCATTGCCTAGATTTTATTCCAGGTTTATATTATTTGGGATTTTATACATGTCTTTAGTCTGTCAAGTCAATTTTTGTATGTGATATAAAAAAGGGGTTTAGTTTCAATCTTTATTATTGGCTAGCCTGTTATTTCAGCACTATTTATTGAATAAGGAGTTGTTTCCTCATTTTTTTTGTCAACTTTGTCAACAGTCAGATGGTTGTAGGTGTATTGAGCTTCCTTCTGGAGACTCTATTTTGTTACTTTGGCTAATTTGTCTGTTTTTGTACAAGGACCATACTGTCTTGATTACAGAAGCTCTTATATTTTGAAGTTTAGTAGCATGATGCCTCCAGCTTTTTAGTTTTTGCTTAGGGTTGCCTTGGCTATACAAGATCTCTTTTGATTATATCTAAATTTTAAAGTACTTTTTTTTGTTGTTGTTCAGTTCTATGAAGAATGTCATTTGGTAGTTTGTCAGAAATGGCACTGAAGTTATAAATTGCTTTGGGCAGAATGGTCATTTTAATAATATTAATTATTTTTATTCTTGAGCATGGGATTCTTTACCATTTGTTTTATCTCAAATTCCATAGAGCAATGTTTTGTAAGTCTCAGTGTGAAGATATTTTACTTCCTGGGCTAACTGAAGTCCTTGACATTTCATTCCTTTTGTGGAAATTGTGAATAGGATTCTATTTCTAATTTGGCTCTCACTTAGCTGTGGTTAGTGTATAGATATGCCAGTAATTTTTATAATTGATTTTGTATCCTGAAACTTTGCTCAAGTTATCAACTGCAAAATCTTTTAGACCAAGATTATGGAGTTTCAGATATAAAATCATATTGCTCAAAGCAATTTCAATAAAAGTGAAAATTGACACATAACATCTAATTCGACTTAAGAGCTTCTGGATAGCAAAAAAGAAACTGTCAACAAAGTAAACACACATCCTAAAGAATGAGAGAAAATTTTTCAAATTATTCATCTGACAAAGGGCTAGTAACTAGCATCAATAAGTAATTTCAACGTATTTACAAAAAAAAGACAAATCAATTAAAAAGTGGTCAAAGGACATAAACAGACACTTTTCTAAAGAAAACATACCTGGTTTGGTGAAGTGGCTCATACCTGTAATCCCAACACTTAGGATGTGGAAGTGTATTGACTGCATGAAGCCTAGGAGCTTGAGACCATCCTGGAAAACATTTGTGATACTCCATCTCTACTGTGGGAAAAAAATTAGTTGGGTGTGGTGGCGCATGCCTGTATGCCCACCTACTTGCAAGAAGGATAAGGGAGAATTGCTTAAGCCTAGGATGTTCAGATTGCAGTAAGACAAGATCATACCACTGCCCTCCAACATGAGTGAGAGAGTTAGACTCTGTTTAAGGAAAAATTACAAGGAAATAAAAGAGAGAGATAGGAAGAGAAGAGCGGGAAGGAGGGGACAAAATACCCCTGCAGCCCACAAAATATTTTTAAAAGCTAAATATCACTGATTAGACAAATGTAATTAAAACCACATTGAGATATCACCTTAGACCTGCCAGAGTGCTGTTATTAAAAAGTTTAATAAATAACAAACACTGGCAAGGTTTTAGAGAAAAGGGAACTCTTACACACTGTTGATGAGAATATAAACTATTTCCACCATGGAAAGCAGTGTGAAGATTCCTCAAAGATCTACTGTTATTCAATAGTTCCACTCTTTAATGAGATTCTAGGTATATGCCCAGAGGAATGCAAACTATTGTCACATAAAGACACATGCACACAAGTGTTGATTGCAGCATTATTCAGGAGAGAGGGGGCCATTTATTTTTTGTCTGTCTTCTGTTAGAAAAGAAAGAAAAAAGATAAGAAGCTAAAGTCTTCAGTCAGGCAACTAGCTGATGACAGAGGCCTTTCTTCAGTGAGGCCAAAGGGCTGGGAAAATAACTCCTCTTCCTGTAATTGGAACCTATGTTATCTATAAACTTCAAGAATGTAGCAAAGGAATGATCTTCCTGAAACTCAGGAATTTGCCACTAGTCACATAGTCCTCATCCTGCACAACTCTAGCCCCCCTTAAATTTGCAACAGCCATCAAATAATTTACTGCCTTTGTTTAATTTCTGTAATGTTGCACCTTTCCCTGCTCCTGAACATGCAAAATATAAATTAACAAATCAATGAAAGCCAAGACTGTGAGGTCAGATATCCTGCCAATGGGCAATGACACAGTTTCACCTCAGCTCTCATTTTACAGCTGTAAACCTTTAAAAAGGGGAAAAAACCCCTGTTTTTCCAGGAGCTTGGTTTTGGGATGCAAGTATGTCAATGTTCCACTGTGAATAAAGTATTTTCCTCACTTCAGTGTCTGAGAGGTTTTGTCCATGGCTTATCCTGAAACATTTTTGGTTCCCTGAGTGGAAAGTGAAATTTGATCTGGCAGATGACCAGGGCAGCCCCTTATGTGATTTTGGCCTGCCTTGTGAAGCATCCGCATGGGGTCCCTAGCTAGCTTGGGCAACGCAGGTTCTTAAGGATCCTTCTGAGAAGGCACTTTTGCTTTCTCAGTGGACTGCCTCATCAGAGCGAGATTTGGCAGACCCCCGTAGTGATCATTGGAGTGGCTGAATACCAGAAGGGAATGACCTTTGGTGACATCTAGACAGCAGGAAAAGGGTAGGATCAATCCTAAGAACTAGACCACAGCATCTGAGTGGCCTGATCACCTATGGTATGCTAATCTTAGTACTTTGACTTTGATTCTGTTCTTCTGTGTATTAACTCTAGCACCTTGGTGTCAATCCTGGTCATCTGTAAATCAGCTTCCCTGGTACTGTGGTTTTGTCTTTTGTTTCTGTTTCTGGCTTGGTTGGTGGAAGGGAAGTGAAAGTGAGTGAAAGTGTGAGATGGAAAGGGACACCAAGTGGAGCTCCTGGCTCCTCTTCATGTTGCAAACTGAGTGCACGCCTCTGGCCATAGTTCCATAGGGCACCTCCTACAGCTAAGTGGCAGACCATGCTGGTGCATTTTACCAGTCACCTATGGTAAGAGGGTCTGAGATTTCATTGAGGGGAGCGGACAACAACAGGTGAAGCAAGTGTCAGTCCATCCCCTTCTTGTGGCAGAAATGGTGTTTTGTCAAGAGAGGGAAATGGGAAACACACAAGGGAAATACACTCTGTTAGTAACTATGTTGAAGACTTGTCAGAAAGGGTAGAGTGCTGATTATGTGGCCTTTATGATACCAGGGAAGCTGCACATTCTATGTGAAATAGATCGGCCTGCTTTGAAGGTAGGGTGGCCAGCAGATGGGAGTCTAGACAGGTCCTTGGTTTCTAAGGTGTGGCGTCAGGTGACAAGCAAGCCAGGGCACCCAGACCTGTTCCCCTACAAAAATAGTTGGCTACAGCTGGAGTTAACCCCCCAACCCAGTGGCTGAGAGGGCAGGCTTCCACAGTGCTAGTAGCAAAGGGACAGACAGAGAGGAAAGATTTGCACTCCACTTGCCATAAAAAACAGAAGCCTAAGGTCCTAGTTAATCTGGCATTATAAGATAAGTTGTACCAGAAAATGCCACCCATGCCTATAGCACCTCTTGTTCCCCTAGCACCTCCTTCCTATGGAAAAGAAAGGCCTGAGCCAACAGAACCAGAACAACTGCCCAGTCCTAAAATCCCCAGTCTACTCAGAGCAGAAGAGAGTGGCAGTATGCCACTGGAGGAAACTCCTCCCTTGGTGACCTCCCTGCAACCCAAAGCTGGGGCACAAATACCTCTAAGAGAGCAGCAGTATACTACAGTGGATGAAGATGAGCACATGAGCAAAAGCTAGGTGTTTGTGTACCAACATTTCACCACCACTGATGTTTTTAATTGGAAAAATAACACAACCTCGTACACAGAAAAGCCACAGGGCTTAACTAATTTGCTATAACCTATCATTCAGACACAAAACCCCATTTGAACTGATGGTTACCAATTACTCATGCACCTCTTTAATATAGATGAGAAGTAGAGGGTGCTTCAGGCAGCATCTAAGTGGCTGGAGGAACATGTCCTAGCAGAATTCCAGAACCCCCAGAATATGTTAGAATACAGCTGCTTGGGACAAACCCCCATTGGACCCTAATGAGTGAGAGGGCATGGAAAGACTAATCAGATGTAAAGAAGCTATCATGGAAGGACTAAAGAAGGGAGCTAAGAAGACTACTAATCTTAAGAAAGTGTCAGAGATTATACAAGAAAAAGGTGACAGCTCTGGGTGTTTCCTTAAGAGACTGTGAGAGGCTTTCAGAATGTACACCCCATTTGACCCAGAGAGCCCTGAAAATCAGCACATGGTCAACCTAGCTCTAGTTAGCCAAGTGCTGAGGACACCAAAAGAAAGCTTCAAAAGCAGACTGGGTTTGAAGCCATGAGTACCACCAGATACTAGAGATAACATACCAGGTTTCTGCAAACTGAAAAGCTGTAAGCTGCAGGGAAGCCCACAGAGAAAATGAGTGGCAAGCTAGATGGAATGAGGACCTGTTAGCCACAGCCATGGAGAGGCACTCCCTCGGAGGGCAGGGAAAGGGGTCACCTGCCCTTGCAGAGAAACCAGTATGCCTATTGCCTATTGCAAGGAAGTAGGACACTGGCAGGATAAGTGCCCTCAGTTAAAGAGAAAGCAGAAATATGTGGATCAAGGGGTCTCAGAAAGGGAAGAAGCAGACTTGTTCAACCTGGCAGAAGGTTGCTGGACTGAAGGGGACTGGGCTCATCCACCCCAAAGGAGTCCATGATCAGGATGACAGTGGGGGCCAAAGACATTGATTTCCTTATCAATACTGAGACTGAGCATTTGACACTGACTCAGCTGATTGCCCCTTTGTCCAGCAAAACAATAAATATAATTGGGACAAATGGAGTTTTGGGAAAACAGGAGTTCTGCTTACTGTGAACTTTCTTTGTGGAAGGGCACAAGATTATGCATCATTTCCTGTATATGCCAGACTGCCCACTACCACTTTTCAGAAGAGACGTGTTAAGCAAGCTGAGAGCCACAATTACTCTTACCAACAGGGTTTCCTTACAATTAAATCTGCCTTGAACGGGGTTATGATAGCTCTCACAGTCCTTTAAGAAGAGTGGAGGTTTTCCAACTGAACGAGGCCAGGGGATAAAACCTGCCCTGGCCAAGTGATGGCTGCAAGTCTGGGCAGAAGACAACTCCCCAGGACTTGTTGTAAACCAGGTGCTGGTGGTTATCAAAGTGAAATCAGAGGCAATACCAGTTAGACACAGACAGTACCTGCTCCCAAGGGAAGCCTTGAAGGAATTCAGGTCCATTCAGATGTTTAAAAGCCTTTGGAATCATAGTTCCTTGGCAGTCCCTTTGGAATACACCTCTCCTGCCTCTTCCCAAACCAGGCACTAAGGACTACTGACAAGTGCAGGATTTGTATCTGGGCAACTAAGCAACAGTGATTTGCACCTTATGGTTCCTAACCCTTACAAATAAATAGCTAGAATTGCTGCCAACTGAGGTTAGCTGGTTCACTTGCTTGTACTTAAAAGATGCTTTCTTCATTATCTGACTAGCCCCTGAGAGCCAGAAATTGTTTGCATTTCAATGAGAAAATCCAAGGTCAGGTGTAACCACTGAGTGCACCTTGACTCAGATTCCCCAGGGATTTAAAAATTTCCCAACAATTTTTGGGGATTAACTAGCATGAGACCTTCAAAGCTTTCCTACCAAGGACCTAGGTGATGTATTGCTTTAGTACATGGATAATCTTTTGCTGGTATGTCTGGCAGCAGTTGGATATGCCCAGGCTACTGACATGCTCTTCTGGTACCTAGAAATTCATAGGTACAAGATCTCCAAGAGAAAGGACCTCACCATGTTGGTCAGGCTAATATCGAACTCCTGACCTCATGGTCTGCCCACCTTGGCCTCCCAAAGTGCTGGGATTACAGGCTTAAGCCATCGAACCTGGCCCCAGATGACATTTTAAAACACACTCTGGAACAGAAGAAAAACAGTTACCTTGAAGGAAAATGCCCAATCTTAGCAGAATTTATCACTTGCTGACTAAAATGTTCTTGAGTTCTGCCAGCAATACCCTAGTAGTATGTTAGGGGCTTGGGAGAGACTCTGAAACTGTCTGGCTTAAGGTAAGATTCAGCAAATTTTCAAATGTGGCAGCTGTGGGAAAGACTCCATCTCCTTGAGAAAAGCAGAGGGAACAATAAAGAGGATTTTGTTTTGAATCTTAGGTACTACATTAGTTACAGCAATTGGCATGAGGGTCATGTTTTACATGATTACTGTAAATGTGTGATATTATTTCTGAGGTCTCTGTTTTGTTCCTTGGTCTATATACCCGTTTTTGTATCAATAACATGCTGTTTGGGTTACTGTAGCCTTGTAGTATAGCTTGAAGTCAGATAGCAGATGCCTACAGCTTTCTTCTTTTTGAAAACAATTGTCATCTATATGAGGTCTTCTTTTATTTCTTATACAATTTAAAGTAGTTTTTTTTTTTTTTATCATGCTGTGAACAGTATCAGTGGTAGTTTGGTGGAAATAGCATTGAATATATAAATTACTTTGGGAAGCATGGCCATTTTCACAATACTAATTCTTTATATCCATGAAGATAAAATGTTTTTCCATTTGTTTATGTCCTCTCTTTTTTATTTGAGCTGTGATTTGTAGTTCTCCCTGAAGAGCGCTTTCACTTTCCTTGTTCGTTCTATTCCTAGATATTTCAATTTCTTTGTAACAATTGTTCATTCTTGATTTGGCTTTCTGTTTGTCTATTGTTGGTGTAAAGAAATGCTTGTAATTTTGGCACATTGGTTATCTACCCTGAGATTTTGCTAAATTTGCTTAACAGCATAAGGAGTTTTGGGGTTAATATGATGGAGTTTTCTAATTATATAATTATGTCAACTGCAAACAGAAAATTTGATTTTTTCTTTTCTTATATCAATACACCTTATTTGTTTCTCTTAACCTGATTGCCCTGGAGAGAACTTCCAATAATATGTTCAATAAGAGTAGTAAGAGAGGGAATTCTTGTGTTTCACCAATTTGCAAAGAAAATACTTCCAATTTTTGCCCACACATTGTAATATTGGCTGTAGTTTTGTCATAAATAACTCTTATTATTTGAGACATGTTCCATCATTACCTAGTTTATTGAGAGTTTTTAACATGAAGAGATGTTAAATTTTATTAAAAATCTTTTCTCTATCTACTGAGATAGTCATACGATTTTGTCTTTGGTTCTGTTTACATGACGGATTGTGTTTATTAATTTCTATATGTTGAACCAGCCTTGAATCCCTGGGATAAAGCCAGCATGGTCATGGTGGATAAGTTTGGAATATGCTGCTGGATTATGTTTGCCAATTTTATTTGAGGATTGTCACATTGATGTTCATCAAATATATTTGCCTGAAATTTCCTTTTATGTTGTGTCTTTGCCAGATTTTGGTATCAGGATAATGCTGGTTTCATAAAATGAGTAAGGGAGGAGTCCCTCATTTCCTATTGTTTGAAATGCTTTCAGAAAAATAGTAGTATCAACTCCTCTTTGTACCTCTGGTAGATTCCATCTGTGAATACATTAGGTCCTGGGATTATTTTTGTTGTTGGTGGTAGGCTATTATACTGACTCTAATTTATAACTTGTTATTACTATATTCAAGGATTCTACTTCATACTGCTTTAGAATTGGGAGAGTGTATGTGTCCAGGAATTTATTCATTTATTCCTGATTTTCTAATTTATTTATGTAGAGATATTTATAGTATTCTCTGATGGCAGTGAAGTAAAAATATTTTGTATTTCTGTGAGGTAGGTGATAATATCCACATTATTATTTTTATTGTGTTATTTCTTGTCCTTTATAAATTTTTGAATTAGTTTTCTCTTGCTTCTCTAGCTCTTCTAATTGTGATATGAAGTGTCAATTTGAGATCTTTCTAACTTTCTGATGTGGCAGTTAGTGTTATAAATTTCCCTCTTAATACTACTTTACCTGTGTTCCAAAGATTCTGGTATGTTTTTTCTTTATTCTCATTGGTTTCCAAGAACTTCTGTTTTGTGCCTTAATTTTGCAATTTTTTTTATTGCATTTTAAGTTTTGGGGTACATATGAAGAACATGCAAAATTGTTACATAGGTACACACATGGCAGTGTGATTTACTGCCTTCCACCCCTTCACCTATATCTGGCATTTCTCCCCATGCTGTGTCTCCCCAACTCTCTTCCCCTTGCTGTCCCTCCCCTACTTCCACTCAACAGAACCCAGAGTGTGATGCTCCCCTCCCTGTGTCCATGTGATCTCTTTTTCAACACCTGCCTGTAGGTGAGAACATGCGGTGTTTGATTTTCTGTTCTTGTGTTAGTTTTCTGAGAATGATGGTTTCCAGGTTCATCCATGTCCCTACAAAGGACACCAACTCATCACTTTTGATGGCTGCATAATATTCTATGGTGTATATGTGCCACATTTTCACTGTCCAGTCTATCATCGATGGACATTTAGGTTGGTTCCAGGTCTTTGCTGTTGTAAACAGTGCTGCAATGAACATTCGTGTGCATGTGTCCTTATGGTAGAATGATTTATAATCATTTGGATATATACCCAGTGGTGGGATAGTTGAGTCAAATGGAATTTCTATTTCTAGGTCCTTGAAGAATTGCCACACTGTCTTCCATAGTGGCTGAACTAACTTACACTCTCACCAAAAGTGTAAAAGTGTTCCTATTTCTCCACATCCTCTCCAGCATCTGTTATCTCCAGATTTTTTAATAATTGCCACTCTAACTGGCTTCAGATGGTGTCTCAATGTAGTTTTGATTTGCATTCCTCTAATGACCAGTGATGATGAGCATTTTTTCATGTTTCATGGCCTAATGCCTTCTTTTGTAAAGTATCTGTTCATAACCTTTGCCCACTTTTGAATGGGCTTGTTTGTTTTTTTCTTGTAAATCTGTTTTAGTTCTTTGTAAATTAGGGATATCGGTCTTTTGGCATAAGGTAGATGCAAAAATTTTTTCCCATTCTGTTGGTTGTCAATGCACTTTAATGACTGTTTCTTTTGCTATGCAGACACTGTGGAGTTTGATTAGGTCCCATTTGTCTATTTTGGCTTTTTTTGCCAATGCTTTTGGTGGTTTGGTCATGAAGTCCTTGCCTATGTCTAGGTCCTGAATGGGTTTGCCTAGATTTTCTTCTAGAGTTTTTATGGTGTTGGGTCTTATGTTTAAGTCTTTAATCCATCTGAAGTTAATTTTAGTGTAAGCTGTCAGGAAGGTGTCCAGTTTCTGCTTTCTGCACATGGCTAGCCAGCTTTCCCAACACCATTTATTGAACAGGGAATCCTTTCCCCATTGCTTGTTTTTGTCAGGTTTGTCAAAGATCAGATGGTTTCAGATGTGTGGTTTTGCCTCCAAGGCTTCTGTTCTGTTCCATTGGTCTATATCTCTGTTTTAGTACCAGAACCATGCTGTTCTGATTACTGTAGGCTTGTAGTATAGTTTGAAGTCCGGTAGTGTGATACCCCCCGCTTTGTTCTTTTTGCTTAGAATTGACTTGGCTAGGAGGGCTCTCTTTTGGTTCCATATGAAGTTTAAGCTGGTTTTCTCCAGTTCTGTGAAGAAGGTCATTGGTAGCTTGATGGGGTTAGAACTGAATCTGTAAATTACTTTGGGCACTATGGCCAATTTCACAATATTCATTCTTCCTAAGCAAGAGCATGGAAAGTTTCTCCATCTGCTTGTGTCCTCTCTTATTTTGCTGAGCAGTGGTTTGTAGTTCTCCTTGTAAAGGTCCTTTGTGTTCCTTGTTAGTTGTATTCCTAGGTATTTTATTCTCTTTGTAGCAATTGTGAATGGCAGTCGATTTTGGCTTGGCTCTCTTTAAGTCTCTTATTGGACTGTATATTACTGTATAGAAATGCTTGTGATTTTTGCACATTGATTTTGTATCCTGAGACTTTGCATAAGTTGCTTATCAGTTTCAGGAGATTTTGGGCTGAGACGATGGGGTCTTCTAAATATACAGTCATGTCATCTGCTAATAGAGATAATTTGACTTCCTCTTTTCCTATTTGAATACTCTTTATTTCTTTTTCTTGCCTGATTACTCTGGCTAGAACTTCCAATACTATATGGAATAGGAGTGGTGAGAGAGGACATCCTTGTCCAGTGCCAGATTTCAAAGGGAGTCCTTCCAATTTTTGCCCATTCAGTATGATATTGCCTGTTGGTTTGATGTAAATAGCTTTTATTATTTTCAGATACTTTCCATCAATACCTAGTTTATTGAGTGTTTTTAACGTAAAGCCGTGTTGAATTTTGTCAATGGCCTTCTCTCCATCTACTGAGATAATCATGTGGCTCTTGCTTTTGGTTCTGTTTATGTTGTGAATTACATTTATAGACTTCCGTATGTTGAACCAGCCTTGCATCCCTAGGATGAAGCTTGATCATGGTGGATAAGTTTTTATGTGCTGTTGAAATCAGTTTGCCAGTATTTTATTGAAGATTTTTGCATCTATGTTCATCACGGATCTTGGCCTGAAGTTTTCTTTTCTTTCAGAGTCTCTGCAGGGTTTTGGTATCAGGATGATATTAAGTCTCATAAAATGATTTGGGAAGGATTTCCTCTTTTTGGATTGCTTGGAATAGCTTCAGAAGGAATGGTACCAACTCCTCTTTGTATGTCTGGTAGAATTCAGCTGTGAATCCATCTGGACCTGGGCTTTTGTTGGATGGTAGGCTCTTAATTGCTGCCTCACCTTCTGCCTTTTTTATTGATCTATTCAGGGTTTTGATTTCTTCCTGGTTTAGGCATGGGAGGATGCGAGTGTCCAGGAATTTATCCATTTCTTCCAGGTTTACTAGTTTATGTGCATCAATAGAGTTGTTTGTAATAATCTCTGATGATGGTTTGTATTTCTGTGGAATCTGTGGTGATATCCCCTTTCTTGTTTTTTTATTGCATCTATTTCATTATTCTCTCTTTTCTTTTTTATTTATCTGGCTAGTGGTCTGTCTATTTTGTTGATTTTCTCAAAAAACTAGCTCTTGGATTTATTGATTTTTTGAAGGGTTTTTTGTGTCCCTAACTCTTTCATTTCTGCTCTGATCTTAGTTGTTTCTCTCTTCTGCTGGGTTTTGAGTTTTTTGATCTTGCTCCTCTAGCTCTTTCAATTTCAATAATAGGGTGTCAATTTTAGATCTTTCCTTGCTTCTCATGTGGGCATTTATTACTATATATTTTCCTCTAGACACTGCCTTAAATGCATCTCAGATATTCTGGTAAGTTGTGTCTTCCTTCTCATTGATTTCAAAGAACATCTTTATTTCTGCCTTCATTTCATTGTTTATCTAGTCAACATTCAAGAGCCAGTTGTTCAGTTTCCATGAAGCTGTGCAGTTCTGAGCTAGTTTCCGAATACTGAGTTCTAACTTGACTGCACTGTGGTCTGAGAGACTGTTTGTTATGATTTTTGTTCCTTTGCATTTGCTGAAGAGTGGTTTACTTCCAATTATTTGGTCAATTTGAGAGTAGGTGTGATGTGGTGCTTAGAAGAATGTATATTATTTGAATTTAGGGTGGAGAGTTCTGTAAATGTCTATTAGGTTTGCTTGGCACAGGCTTGAGTTCAAGTCCTGGCACCCTTTTTAATTTTCTGTCTCGTTAATCAGTCTAATATTGACAATGGATTGTTAAAATCTCCCACTATTATTGTGTGGGAGTCTAAGTCTCTTTGAAAGTCATTGAGAACTTGCTTTATGTATCTGGGTGCTCCTGTATTGGTTGCATATATTTTTAGGATCATTAGCTCTTCTGGCTGCATTGAACTTTTTACCATTATGTAATGTCCTTCTTTGTCTCTTTTGATCTTTGTTGGTTTAAAGCCTATTTTATCAGAGAAAAGAATTTCAACTCCTGCTAATTTTGCTCTACATTTGCTTAGTAAATCTTCCTTTATCCCTTTATTTTGAGCCTTCGTGTAACCTTGCATGTGAGACGGGTTTCCTGGATACAGCACGTCAATGTATTTTGGCTTTTCATTCAATTTGTCAGTCTTTGCTTTTTTTTTCTTTTTTCAATTTTTCAATTTTTAATTTTTATGGTTACATAGTAGATATATATTATTGATATATATATACATATATATTGGTGTTTTGATACAGGCATGCAATACAAAATAAGCACATCATGGAGAATGAGGTATCCACCCCCTCAAGCATTTATCCTTCATGTTACAAACAATCCAATTACACTCTTTAAACTATTTTAACATGTGCACTTAAGTTATTGTTGACTATAGTCAACCTGTTGTGCTATCAAATAATAGGTCTTATGATCTTATTCTTTCTATTTTTTTGTGCCCATTCACCATTCCCACCAACCCTGCAAGTCCCCCACTACCCTTCCTAGCCTCCAGCAATCAACCATCCTTCTACTCTCTATGCCCAGGAGTTCAACTGTTTTGATTTTTAGATCCCACAAATAGGCGAGAACATGTGATGTTTGTCTTTCTGTGCCTGGTTTATTTCACTTGACATAATCATCTCCAGTTCCATCCATATCGTTGCAAATGACTGGATCACATTCTTTTCTCTATGAATGAATAACACTCCACTGTGTATATGTGCCACACTTTCCTTATTCATTTCTCTTACACCATTGTGTATGTGTACTGCATTTTCTTATGCATTATTCTGTTGATAGACACTTAGGTTGCTTCCAAATCTTAGCTATTGTAAACAGTGCGGCAACAAATACAGGAGTGCATATATGTCTTTGATATACTGATTTCCTTTGTTTTAGGTATATACCCAGAGTAAGATTGCTGGATCATATGACAGCTCAAGTTTTAGGTTTTTGACGAACATTCAAACTGTTCTCCTTAGTGGTTGTACTAATTTACATTCCTACCAATGGTGTATAAGGGTTTTCCCTTCTCTGCATTCTTTCTAGCCTTTGTTATTTTTGTCTTTTGGATATAAGCCATTTTAACTGCAGTGAGATGATATCTCATTGTAGTTTTAATTAGCATTTCTCTGATGATCAGTGATGTTGAGCACCTTTTCAAATGTCTGTTTGCAACTTGTACATCTTCTTTTTAGAAATGTATTTCCAAATCTTTTGCCCATTTTTTGATAGGATTATTAGATTATTTTCCTACACAGTTGTATGAGCACCTTATGTATTCTGGTTATTCACCTCTTGTCAGAGGGGTAGTTCACAAATATTTTTCCTATTCTGTGAGTTATCTCTTCACTTTTTTTTGGCCAGTCTTTATCTTTTGATTGGGGTATTTAGTCAATTTACATTTAGGGTTAATATTGTTATGTGTGAATTTGATACTGCCATTTTGATGCTAGCTGGCTGTTTTGCCCATTAGTTGATGCAATTTCTTCATTGCATCAATTCTCTTTACCACTTGGTATGTTTTTGGAGTGGCTGGTACTGGTTGTTCCTTTCCATGTTTAGTGCTTCTTTCAGGAGCTCTTGTAAAGCAGCTTGGTCATGATAAAATCTCTATGTACTTGCTTGTTTATAAAGGATTTTATTTCTCCTTCACTTATGAAGTTAGTTTGGCTGGACATGAAATTCTGGGTTGAAAGTTCTTTTCTTTAAGGATGTTGAATATTGGCTCCCACCCTCTTCTGGCTTGTAGGGTTTCTGCCAAGAGATCTGCTGTGAGTCTGATGGGCTTCCCTTTGTGGGTAACCTGACCTTTCTCTCTGGATCCCTTTAGCATTTTCTCCTTCATTTCAACCCTGGTGAATCTGACAATCTTGTGCATTGGAGGCGCTCTTCTTGAGGATTATTTTTTTGGTGTTCTCTGTATTTCCTGGATTTGAATGTTGGTCTGCCTTGCTAGGTTGGAGACATCCTCCTTGATAATATCCTGAAGAGCATTTTCCAGCTTGGATTCATTTTTCCCATCACATTCAGGTACAGCAATCAAATATAGAATTCGTCTTTTCTCGTAATTCCGTATTTCCTGGAGGCTTTGTTCATTTATTTTAACTCTTTTTTTTCTCTAATTTTGCCTTCTTGATTTATTTCATTGAGTTGATCTTGAATCTCTGATACCCTTCCTTCTGCTTGATTGATTAGGCTATTAAACTTGTGTGTGGTGCAAAAAGTCCTGATACTGGGTTTTTCACTTCCATCAAGTCATTTGTGTTCTTCTTTATGCTGGCTATTCTAGTTAGCATTTAAACTAACTTTATTTGAAGGTTCTTAGCTTTCTTGCATTGAGTTAAAACATTCTACTTTAACTCAGAGAAGTTTATTGTCCACCTTCTGAAGCTTGCTTCTGTCAGTTCATCAAACTCAATCTCCATCTAGTTTTGTTCCCTTATTGGTGAGAAGTTGTGATCCCTTGTAGGAGAAGAGGCATTCTGGTTTCTGCAGGTTTCAGTCTTTTTGCTCTGATTTTTTCCCCATCTTTGTGAATTTATCTACCTTTGGTCTTTGAAGCTGATGATTTTTGTATGGGGTCTTTGAATGGATGAACTTTCTGTTGATGTTGAAACTATTTTTTTTTCCGTTTTTTAATTTTTAAAATTTTTAATTCTAACAGTCCCCATTGCTGCAAGTTTACTGGAGTTTGCTGGAGGTCCAGTCCAGACCCTGCTTGTCTGGGAATCACCAGCAAGGGCTACAGAATAGCCAATATCCATAATAAACATTGATGCAAAAATCCTCAATAATATACTGACAAACTGAATCCAAAAGTACCTCAAAAGCTTATTCATCATGATCAAGTTGACTTCAAGTATGAGATGCAAGGCTGGTTCAATACATACAAATCTATAAATATAATTCCTCACATAAACAGAACCAAAGACAAAAACCACAAAATTATATCAATAGATGCAGAGAAGGCCTTTGACAAAATTCAACAGCCCTTTATGCTAAAAACTCTCAATAAACCAGGTATTGGTAATCTTCATAAGTGAAAAATAAATAAAATTCTTTATGGACAAGCAAACATTGAAGATTTTTGTCATCACCAGACCTGCCTTACAAGAGATCCTGAGAGGAATACTAAACCTGGAAAGGAGAAACCAGTACCAGCAGTGAATACATATACCAAATTGTAAAGACCATCGATACAATGAAGAAACTGTATCAAACGACAGGCAAACAACCAGTGAGAGTCAAAATAGCGGAATCAAATTCACAATAATAAAATTAACCTTAAATGTAAATGGGCTAAATTTCTTAATCAAAAATACAGATAGACAAATTTGTTAAAAAGTCAGTAACCATCAGTATGATGTATTCAGGAAACCCATCTCATTTGCAAAGACACATTGGCTCAAAATAAAGCAACGGAGAAAGATTTACCAAGCAAATGGAAAGCAAAAATAAACAGAGCTTGCAATCCTAGTCTCTGATAAAACAGACTTTAAACTATCAACAATCAAAAGAGGCAAAAAGGGCATTACACAGTGGTAAAGGGATCAATGCAAAAAGAAGAGTTAAGTAAGCTAAATACATATATATGCACCCAATACAGGAGCACCTAGATACATAAAGGAAGTTCTTAAATACATTAAAAAAACTTAGGCTCCCACACAACAATAGTGGGAGAATTTATACTCCACTGTCAATATTAGACAGATCAATGACACAAAAAAATAACAAGAATGTCCCTAATTTGAACTACATTCTGGACCAAGCAGCCCCAACAGACATGTACAAAACTCTTCACCATAAATCCACAGAATATACATTCTTCTCAGCACTATGTTGCACTTACTATAAAATTGACCACATAATTGGAAGTAAATCGCTCCTCAGAAAATGCAAAAGAACAGAAATCATAACAGTCTTTCAGATCACAGTGCAATCAAATAAGAACTCAAGATTAAGAACCTCACTCAGAAATGCACAATTACATGGGAATTGAACAATTTGCTACTGACTGACTACTGAATATGTAAATAAAGTCAGAAATAAAGATGTTCTTTGAACCCAATGAGAATGAAGATAGAACATACCTGAATCTCTAGGACATATTCAAAGCAGGGTTGGCAGGAAATTCATAGTACTAAACGTCCACATGAGAAGTAAGGAAAGGTTTAAAATCAGCACCCTAACATCACAATTAAAATAGCTGGAGGAGCAAGATAAAACAACTTCAAAAATTAGCAGAAAACATTAAATAAGAGAAGAGCAGAACTGAAGGAGATAGAGACACCAAAA
>NW_016108123.1:58986-67456 GCF_001604975.1 Cebus imitator | reverse complement strand
AACAAATAGATAAACCACTATCCAGACTAATAAAAAGGAAGACAGTGAAGAATCAAATAGATGCAATAAAAAATGATAAAATGTATATCACCACTGATTCCACAGAAATACAAACAACTTTCAGAGATCACTACAAACACCGCTATGCACATAAACTAATATACCTAGAAGAAATTGATAAGTTTCTGAACAAGGCAACAAAAGCCAAAATAGACAAATGGGATCTAATTAAACTTAAGAAGTTCTGAAACAGCAAAAGAAATACTTACATTAGAGTGAACCAGCAACAAACACAATGGGAAAAATTATTTGCAATCTACCCATCTTACAATGGGCTAACAACCAGAATCTATAAAGAATTAATGCAGATTTAAAAAACAAAAACAACAAGAAAAAAACATTCAAAAGTGGGAAAAGGCTATGAACAGACACTTTTCAAAAGAAGACATTTATGTGGCCAATAAATATTTGAAAAAATATTCATCATCATGGGTCATTAGGGAATTGCAAATCAAAACCACATTGACATACCATCTCACACGAGTTTGAATGACGATCATTAAAAAATCTGGAAACAACAGATGCTGGATAGGATGTGCACAAAAAGGAAATTTTTACACTGTTGGTGGGAGTGTAAATTAGTTCAACCATGATGGAAGACAGTGTGGCAGTGCCTCATGGATCTATAAATAGAAATACCATTAACACAGCAATGCCATTACTAGGTATATATCCCATTATAACCTGAAGGATTATAAATCATTCTATTATAAAGACACTTGTACATTTATGTTTGTTGCAGTGCTGTTTATGATAGCAAAGATCTGGAACCAATTCAAATGTACATCAATGATAGACTGGACAAGGAAAACATGCCACATATACACCACATATACTATGTAAGAACAGAAAACCAAACACTACATGTTTTTATTCATAGGTGGGTGATGAACAATGAGAACGCTTAGGAACAGGGAAAGTAACAACACTCACTGGTGGGGTGGTGGAAATGAGGGAAGGGGAGGGGAGGGACAGCAGGAGGTGGAGAGAATAGGGAGGAATAAACTGGGAAAAATGCCTGCTGTAGGCGATGGAGGTGTGTGTAGTGGGATGGACCAACAAACCACAATGACGTGTATGTATCTATGCAACAATCCTGGAAGATGCAGGATGTGCACATGTACCCCAGAGGCCAAAGTACACACAAAATAATAATAATAATAGTAGCAATCAGAAGACAACAGAGGCTGGAGAAAATGTGGAGAAATGGGAACACTTTTAGCCTGTTGGTGGGGGCTGAAATTAGTTCAACCATTGTGGAAGACAGTGTGGAGATCCCTCAAGGATCTAGAAATAGAAATACCATTTGAACCAGCAATCCTATTATTGGGTGTATACCCAAAGGATTAAAAATTATTTGTTATATTTTCACATATGGTCCTGTTTATAATAACAAAGACTTGGCACCAACCCAAATGGCCATTAATGAAAGACTAGATAAAGTAAATGTGGCTTATATACACCATGGAATACTTTGCAGCCCTAAAAAAGAATGTGTCCTAAATCACTCCTCAGCAAATGCAAAAGAAGAGAAATAATAACAGTCTCTCCGACCATGGTGCTATCAGGTTAGAGCTCAGGATTAAGAAGGTAACTCAGAACCACACAACTTCATGGAATTGAACAATTGGCACCTGAATGTCTACTGCATAAACAATGAATGGGGGCAGAAATAAAGGTGGTCTTTAAAACCAACATAATGAAGACACAACGTAACAGACTCTCTGGGACATATTTAAAGCAATGTCTAGAGGAAAATTTATAGCAATACATACCCAGATGAGAAGTGAGGAAAGATCTAAAATTGACACCCTATCACCAAAATTGAAAGAGGTAGAGGAGCAAGATTTAAAAAAATCAAAAGGTAGCAGAAGGCAAGAAATAACTAAGATCAGAGCAGAGCTGAAGGAGATAGAGACGCACACACACAAAAAAACTCTTCAAAAAATTAAAAATGCAGGACTTTTTTTTTTTTTTTGTAAAGGTCAACAAATTAGACTGCTAGCCATATTAATAAAGAAAAGAGAGAAGAATCAAATAGATGAAATTAAAAAACAATAAAGGGGATATCACCACTGATCCCACAGAAATACAAACTACCATCAGAGATTACTACAAACAACTCCATGCAAACAAACCAGTAAACCTGGAAGACGTGAGTAAATTCCTGGACACTTGCACCCTCCTAAGCCTAAACCAGGACGAAGTAGAAAGCCTGTATAGACCAACAACAAGGGCTGAAGTTGAGGCAGTATTTAATAGCCTAACAACCAAAAAATTCCCAAGTCCAGATGAGTTCACAGCTGAATTCTACCAGATGTACGAAGTGGAGCTGCTACAATTACATCTGAAACTATTCAAAACAATACAAAAAGAGGGACTCTATCCCAAATCATTTTATGAGACCATCACCCTGATACCAAAACCCAGGAGAATCTCAACAAAAAAAGAAACTTCAGGCCAATAACATGGTGAACACAGGCACAAAAATCTTCAATAAAATACTGGCAAACCTATTGCAATAGCACATAAAATAGCTTATCAATCACAATCAAGTAGGTTTCATCCCAGGGATGCAAGGCTGCTTCAACATATGCAAGTCAACAAACACAATCCACCACATAAACAGAACCAAAGACAAAAACCAGATGATTATCTCAACAGATGCACAGAATGCCTTTGACAAAATTCAACAGCCATTTATGTTAAGAATTCTCATGAAACTAGGGATCAATAGAACGTATGTCAAAATAATAAAAGCTTTTTATGACAAATGCACAGCCAATATCATACTGAATGGTGAAAAACAGGACAAGGATGCAGTCTCTCATCACTTGTATTCAACATAGTATTGGAAGTTCTATCCAGAGCAATCAGGCAAGAAAAAGAAATAAAAGTTATTCGATTAGAAAAAGGAGGAAGTCAAATTGTCTGTATTTGCTGATGACATGATTGTAAATTTAGAAGATCCCATCGTCTAAGCCCAAAATGTCCTTAAACTGATAAGAACCTTCAGCAAATCCTCATAATACAAAATTATTGTCCAAAAATCACAAGCATTTTTGTAAATCAATAACAGACAGAGAACCAAATTATGAGTGAACTCCCATTCACAATTGCTACAAAGAGAATAAAATACCTAGGAATACAACTTATAAGGGATGTGAAGGATCTCTTCATGGAGAACTACAAACCACTGCTCAAGGAGATAAGAGAGGACACAAACAAATAAAAAAACTAAAATTGTTGTTCATAGTTTGGAAGAATCAATATTCTGAGAATAGCCATACTGCCCAAAGTAATTTATAGATTGAAGGCTACCCACAAAAACCTACCATTAACCTTCTTTGCAGAACTGAAATAAGAACTACCTTAAATTTTGTATAGAACCTAAAAGAGAGTCACATAGCAAAAAGAATCCTAAGCAAAAGAATAAAGCTGGAGGCATCATGCTACCTGACTTCAAACTATACTACTAGGTTATAGTAATGAAAACAGTATAGTACTGGTAGCAAAATGAGATATGGACCAATGGAAGAGAACAGGGGCCTCAGAAATAATGCTACACATCTACAATCATTTGATCTTTGACAAAAATATGCAATGTGGAAAGGGTCCCCTATTTAATATATGGTGTGGGTAAAACTGGCTAGACATATGCAGAAAGCTTAAACTGTATCCCTTCCTTACAATGTATACTAAAATTAACTCAAGGTGGATTAACGACTTAAATTATTTTTCTAGTTCCTTCTCATTTGGGTAGACAAATTATATTTTTAAAAATTTTCTAATTAGTCTATTTTAAATTTTCCCCCTTAAGGATGTTATTTTTAAATATTTATATCTTATTATAGCCTAACTGTGCCCTTACTGCTTTCAAGGGTGCAGACTCTTAAGTTTTTGGTTAAAGAAAATTTCTTTGTGACAGTTTTCTTGGATGCTAGTTGTACTCAATGCATACTCAATGTACTCAATGTGATAGCAAATTCACTGTCTCCTATGAGGTTGAAATGTCAAGAATCTCTTTAAGGTTACTTTGTTCTGCCAGGGACATGTGTATTTTTAAAATTTATTTTTTTCCATTTTATTTACAGTATTGAAAAGTTCAGCCTTTATGGCTGTAGGGGAGGTCTCCCTGCATAGAAACTGGTTGTAGTTGAAGCATGTTGGTAGTTAAAATACTTAATACTAAGCAGAAGATTGGTGATGGTTGCTAAGAGAGCTCTCAGTAAAACACACTGACATCTTATTCAGGGAAGGGAGGAAAAAACCGCAGCTCCCTTGCCATGGCAACAGGAAAATGTACTGAACAAGGGTTCTGACTGTTCAGAATGGACACATATCATTTTTTATCTGTAGGCATGTTGACATTTCAAGTAGGGATAAATTTTTGCTCTACCTTTCAGAGAAGCCTAAATCTGAAGAATGTTCTTCTTTGGGGATATGTAACTATGAAGGGTTCCAGAGAGCTATACGTATATAATGTCAAGCTCCTGTGAGAAAGTACCCAGTTATTTCTGCATTAATGGATAAAGAAAAAATTGTATTAGGTATCCAGCTATGAATTCTCACTAAAATAAAAATTCTGTAAAAACCAATTTTTAAAAGTAAAAATACAGATTATAGGAAAAAACAGTAAGACCCATTGGAAAGTCAGATATCAACACAAATAAATCAGAAAAAATGCGGACATAACAGAAAACATAAATTGGCAATAACCAAACAAAATAATTTAAAAAATTACTCACAAGTTACAAAATACAATTGAAAGCTGTAATAGACTAAGTCAAGCAGAAAAAAAAATAGAGCTTGAAAACAAGACTTTTAAGTTAACCCTGTAGAAAAGTACAAATGTTTAAAAATAAATGAAAAACAAAAAATATATAAAAACTGAACAAAGGCTTTGAGAAGTATGGTATTATGTAAAGCCACTGATCCTATAAAATACAGGGATTATTTATTCTTTCCATTTTTACCTTAAGGCCTTTTATCTTTTAGAGTATGCTTAATATTAACATTAATGGGCAAAAAGGAATTTTCAGAAGGTAGAAAATCTCAATGCTAATATTAAGTACTCATAAAGACACAGAATATTATAACACTACATCTGAAGTGTTTAAACTACTCTTGTTGTAAGTAGAAAGATACAATAGTCAATCAATCAAAAATAACAACCACAACTTTGAAAGACAGTACAAAATGATGAACAAAAACAACAAAGTGCTAAAAAGCAGGGTATAATGTTAAAGAGAGTTTATTACCAGTTTTTCTTAAATAATTATGCATAAAATTGCTATGATATAATTCAGCAATCCCAGTGCTGGTCATATAAACAAAAGAAAGAAAATCATTATATAAAAAATCCATCCATAGTCATGATTCTTGGAGCACTGTTCACAATAGCCAAAATTTAAGAGAAAAATAATGTGGCCCATATGTAAAATGGAGCACTAATTAGCCATAGTAATGAATGAAGTTCTGTAATTTACAACAGCATGGGTGGAAATGGAGGTCAGTATGTTGACGTGAGATATGCCAGGGAAAAAAAAATTGACATTGCATGTTTTTATTGATTTTTAAGATCTGCATTAGTCAATTCAATTAAATTTGCAGGAATAAAAAGGAAAGAGATAATTACCAGAGACTGGAAAGGGCAGCTGAGAGCTACAGAAGACAAAGGGATGGCAAATGGTAGCAAAGCAAATTAGAAAAGATGAATAAGATCTAGCGTTGAATAAGTATAACAGGGAAAATGAATAAGTATAACAGGGAAACTATAGTTATTAATAATTTCATTATACATCTGAGTAATTTCATTATACATCTTAATATAACTAAAAGTATAATTAGATTGTTCAGAACATAAGAAATCTTTGAAAATGTAAATACCCAATTTTCCATGATGTGAAAATTCAATATTGCAAGCCTGTAGAAAAATATCTCATTGGGGGAGGGATCCAAGATGGCCGTTTAGGAACAGCTCGGGATTGCAGCTCCCAGTGAAAGAGCAGAGGGTGAGTGGACACCGCATTTTTATTGCCCACAGACTAGGCAATTCCCAGACGGAGGAGCTCCATGGGTCGCCAGCGCGGCTGTTTTGGCCAGCGCGGCTGTGCTGGCCGGCCGCTGATTTGCCCCACTTGGCTGCTTTGTCGGTGCCCCAGAGCAGCGGTTCTCCATACAAAATACACCGGTCTGTGTGCCCTTCTGGCTGGCAATTGGAGCCATCGGAAGTCACCTATTCGTCAGTTTAAAAAGGGGACTGAGCAGGGAGACAGGACAGTAGATTCCAGGGCAAAAAAAGCGCCACGAATCTCAGTGCCGCTGTTTAAGCCAGCGCAGTGAGTCGCTGCATGGAAAAAAACACACACAGTGGCACCTCTTCAACAGGCGACTGGAAACCAACTTAAAAAAAAAAAAGGCTCTGAGGCAGGGAGCCAGCAATGAGGCTCGCCTGGTCCCACCCCCACAAAAGAATAGCAATCAGAAACTCTCTGGATTGAGAGTTTCACAGCAAGCACAGCTGAACCCAGGACAGTCCAGCTCTGTGGGGGAGGGGCGTCCGCCAATACCGAGGCAGCCTGCCACTAGGGAGGTAGTCAGCCAATGCTGAGGCAGCCCGCCATTGCCAAGGCAGCCCGCCATTGCCAAGGCAACCCGCCATTGCTGAGGCAGCCTGCCATTGCCAAGACAACCCGCCACTGCAGAGAGACTCTGCCTCAACAGGGGCGGGCCACCATTGCCGAGGCAGTTCTAACTACACCCATATAAACAGGACTGCCGAGTACACTTGGCAGCAGGGCAGAGCTCACAGCAGCTCGGCAAAGCCAATACAGGCAGACAGTGACTAGGCTGCCTCCTTGCTGGGCAGGGCAGCTCTGAAGGAAAAAAAGTAAAGAGAAGTCAGCAGCATAACAGAAACGGTTAAAGCCCTAAATCCCTGGGACAGAGCACCTGGGAACAAAAAGCAGTTTATGAATTCTGCTGCAGCAGACCTAAATGTACCTGCCCAGCAGCTCCGAATGAACAATGGAGCTCACAGCTCAGCATTAGAATCCCTGTAAAGAAGAGACCGTCTCCTCAATCATCTCCCTGGCCCCTGTATATCCAAAGAGCCACCTCATGACAGAGAGATCAGACTGACACTTGGCAGATAATCTTCTGGGACAAAATAGCAGAAGAATAAAACTGGTAACAACCCTTACTGTTGAGCAGCTGCTGCAGGTGAATCCCAGGCAAGCAGGGCCTGGAGTGGACCTCAGCAGACCTACAGCAGAGGGGCCTGACTGTCAGAAGGAAAACCAAGAAACAGAAATAACTTCATCATCAACAAAGAGAACATCCATGCAGAGACCCAATCTGAAAGCCAGCAACTACAAAGTCGACAGGTGGATAAATCCATAAAGATGGGAAGAAACCAGCGCAAAAAGGATGAAAACCCCCAAAACCAGAACACCTCTCCTCCTACAAGGGATCACAACTCCTCACCAGCAAGGGAACAAGGTCGGATGGAGAATGAGTATGATGAAATGACAGAATCAGACTTCAGAAGGTGGGTAGTAAGAAACTTCTGTGAACTTAACATGTTCTAACCCAATGCAAAGAAACTCAGAACCTTGAAAAAAGATTTGACGAAATGCTAATGGGAATGAACAAAATAGAAAGGATATAAGTGAATTGATGGAGCTGAAAAATGCAACACGAGAACTTCACGAAGCATGCCCATGTATCAGCAGAAGAAAGGATATCAGAGGTCGAAGATCAACTCAACGAAATAAAATGGGAAGGCAAGAATGGAGAAAAAGGGTAAAAAGGAATGAACAAAGTCTCCAAGAAATGTGGCACTATGTGAAAAGACCTGATCTACATTTGGTAGGCATACCTGAATGCAATGAAGAGAATGAATCCAAGCTGGAAAATACTCTTCAGGATATTATCCAGGTAAACCTCCCCAACCTAGCAAGGCAGGCAAACATTCAAGTCCAGGTTCTCTGTATTCAGAGAACCCCGCAAAGATATTCATCAAGAAGAGCAACCCAAAGGCACATAATTGCCAGATTCACTACGGTTGAAATGAAGGAGAAAATACTAAGGGCAGCCAGAGAGAAAGGCCGCATTACCCACAAAGGGAAGCCCATCAAACTCACAGCAGATATCTCAGCAGAAACCCTACAATGCAGAAGAGAGTGGGGGCCAATATTCAACATCCTTATAGAAAAGAACTTTCAACCCAGAATCTCCTATCCAGCCAAACTAAGCTTCATAAGTGAAGGAAAAATAAAATCCTTTGTGAACATGCAAGTACTCAGAGATTTTGTCACCACCAGGCCAGCTTTACAAGAGCTCCTGAAAGAGGCTCTACACATATAAAGGAACAACCAGTACCACCCACTCCAAAAACATGCCAAAT
>NW_016108123.1:56624-58062 GCF_001604975.1 Cebus imitator | reverse complement strand
ATAAACAATGAAATGAAGGCAGAAATAAAGATGTTCTTCGAAACCAACGAGAATGAAGACACAACATACCAGAATCTCTGGGACACATTTAAAGCAGTCTCCAGAGGAAAATATATAGCAATAAGTGCCCACATGAGAAGCAGGGAGAGATCAAAAATTGACACCCTATCGTCAAAACTGAAAGAGCTAGAGGAGCAAGATTAAAAAAACACTCAAAGTCTAGCAGAAGGCAAGAAATAGCTAAGATCAGAGCAGAACTGAAGGAGACAGAGACACAAAAAAACCCTTCAAAAAATCAATAAATCCAGGAGCTGGTTTTCTGAAAAGATCAACAAAATAGACAGACCACTAGCCAGATTAATAAAAAAGAAAAGTGTGAATAATGAAATAGGTGCAATAAAAAACGATAAAGGGGATATCACCACAGATTCCACAGAAATTCAAACCATCATCAGTGATTATTACACACAGCTCTATGCACATATACTAGTAAGCCTGGAAGAAATGGATAAATTCCTGGACACTTACCTTCTCCCAAGCCTAAACCAGGAAGAAGCTGAAACCCTGAACAGACTCATAACAAGGTCTGAAGTTGAGGCAGCAATTAAGAGCTTACCACCCAAAAAAAGCCCAGGTCCAGACGGGTTCACAGCCGAATTCTACCAGACATACAAAGAGGAGCTTGTACCATTCCTTCTGAAACTATTCCAAACAATACAAAAAGGGGGAACTCTTCCCAAATCATTTTATGAGACCAACATCATCCTGATTCCAAAACCCGGCAGAGACTCAACAAGAAAAGAAAACTTCAGACCAATATCCGTGATGAACATAGATGCAAAAATCTTCAATAAAATACTGACAAGCTGGTTGCAACAGCACATCAAAGAGTTTATCCACCATGATCAAGTAGGCTTCATCCTGGGGATACAAGGCTGGTTCAACATACGCAAGTCTATAAACGTACTTCACCACATAAACAGAACCAAAGACAAAAACCACATGATTATCTCAATTGATGCAGAGAAGGCCTTTGACAAAATTCAGCAGCCCTTTATGCTAAAAACCCTCAATAAGCTAGGTAATGATGGAATGTATCTCAAAATAATAAAAGCTATTTATGACAAACCTATAGCCAATATCATACTGAATGGGCAAATATTGGAAGCATTCCCCTTGAAGTGCGGCACCAGACAAAGATGCCCTCTTTCACCACCCCTATTCAATATAGTATTAGAAGTTCTAGCCAGAGCAATCAGGCAAGAAAAAGAAATAAAGGGCATTCAAATAGGAAAGGAGAAAGCCAAATTGTCTCTATTTGCAGATGACATGATTGTATATCTAGAAGACCCCATCGTCTCAGCCCCAAACCTCCTGAAACTGATAAGCAAGTTCAGCAAAGTCTCAGGATACAAAATCAATGTGCAAAAATCACATG
>NW_016108123.1:31725-54659 GCF_001604975.1 Cebus imitator | reverse complement strand
CCTGTAATCCCAGCTACTCAGGAGGCTGAGGCAGGAGAATTGCCTGAACCCAGGAGGCGGAGGTTGCGGTGAGCCGAGATTGCGCCATTGCACTCCAGCCTGGGTAATAAGAGCAAAACTCCGTCTTAAATAAATAAATAAATAAATAAATGGGAAAAAAAAGAAAAATATCTCATTTACCACATAAATATATACATCAAATATAAATGTGCAAAATAAAAATTTAAATAATAAATCACAGTGAGGGTAAAAATTCTTAATAATCATTAAATAAAAATAATAAAATTAGAAATGAATAGCCATAGGAACTCTCAAATCTATGTGATTATATAGAAACTAAGTAGCTTGCTTCTAAATAATCTTTGAGTATACAGCAAAATTAAGACATAGACCAGGAAAATGTTGAAATAAACATAATGACATAACACATAAAAATGTCTTTTTGTGTGCACGTATGAAACCTTGCAAGAAGTTCAGAAAAAGAATTTTATAATGTTAAATGTCTATATAAAAAAGATTTTCAATTAACGATGAATTATTGCCTGTCAAGAAAATAAAATTACAATAACAACAACAAACCCAAATAGCAGAAATAAGCTATAACAAATATCAGAAAACTAAACAGAATTGAAGTAATTTAGAAAAGAAACACAAAGGAATAAAAAATAATTTTAACAAAATAAAATAATAAATTGCTGGTAAGATTATGAAAAAAGAACACTTTTTTTTTTTCTACTTTATGTTCTGGGGGTATATGTGGAGATCATGCAGGATTGTTGCATAGGTACATATACGACAAGGTGGTTTGCCTCCCTTCATCAGCTATATCTAGCATTTCCCCCCATGTTATCTCTCCCCAACTTTGCCATCCCCTGCTGTCCCTCCTCTGCCACTTCCAAAAGATCCCAGTGTGTCCATGTGTTCTCACTGTTCAACACCCACCTATGAGTAAGAACATTCAGTGTTTGATTTTCTGTGTTCTTATGTCAGTTTGCTGAGACAGATGGTTTTGAAATTCATCCATGTCCCTACAAAGAACACAAACTGCTCATTTTTTATGGCTGCATAGTATTGTGTGTTGTATGTGTGCCACAATTTCCTTGTCCAGTCTATCATCTTTGGGCAGTTGGGTTTGTTCCAGGTCTTTGGTACTGCAAACAGGACCACAATGAACAAACTTGTGCATGTGTCTTTAAAATAGAATAATTTATAATTCTTTGGATATCTACTCATTAAAGGAATTGCTGTGTCAAATGGAATTTTTATTTCTAGATCCTCTAGGAATTGCTACGCTGTCTTCCAACATCGTCAAACTAATTTAAATTTCCACCAAGAGTGTAAAGTGTTCCTATTTCTCCTCATCCTCTCCAGCATCTATTGTCTAGATTTTTAAATAATTGCCATTGTAATTGACATGAGGTGGTATCTCAATGTGGTTTTAATTTGCATCTCTCTAATGATCAGTGGTGATGAGTATTTTTTTTATATATGTTTGCTGGCCTCATATATATCTTCTTTTGAAAAGTGCTGGTCATATTCTTCACCCATTTTTGAATGTATTTGTTTTTCTTGTAAATCTGTTTTAGTTCTTTGTAGATTCTGATATTAGCCCTTTGTCAGATGGGTAGCCTACAAACACTCTGTTGTTTGCCAGTTCACTGAAATGATTATTTCTTTTGCTGTACAGAAGGTCTGGAGTTTAATTAGATCCCATTTGTCTATTTTGGCTTTTGTTGTCATTGCTTTTGGTGTATAAGTCATGAAGTCCTTGCCTATGCCTATGTGCTGAATGGTTTTGACTAGATTTTCTTCTAGGGTTTTTACGGTGTTAGGTCTTATGTTTAAGTCTTTAATCCATCTGGAGTTAATTTTAGTGTAAGGTGTCAGAAAGGGGTCCAGATTCTGCTCTCTGCACATGGCTAGCCAGTTTTCCCAACACCATTTATTAATCAGGGAATCCTTTCTCCATTGATTGTTTTTGTCAGATTTGTCAAATATCAGATGGTTGTAGATGTGATCTCTGTTTTGGTAACAGTACCATGCTGTTTTGATTACTGTAGCAGTGTAGTATAGTTTGAAGTTAGGTAGTGTGATGCCTCCAGCGTTGTTCTTTCTGCTTAAGATTGTCTTGGCTAGGCAGGTTCTATTTGGTTCCAAATGATGTTTGAAGTGTTTTTATTTCCAGTTCTGTGTAGGCAGTCATTGGCAGCTAGATGGGGATAGTGTTGAATCTATAAATTACTTTGGGCAGCATGGCCATTTTCATGATATTGATTCTTTCTAACAATGAGCAGGGAATATTTTTCCATCTGTTTGTGTGCTCTCTTATTTCCCTGAGGATTGGTTTGTAGTTCTCTTTGAAGAAGTCCTTTATGTGAGTGTGCAGAGATTTGGTCTCTATATAATTTCATGCTTTTTAGATGTTTTATTTATTTATTTATTTTAGTTAATTTCTGTCTAAGTTAGCAGAATATTTCATCAAGGTCTGAGATGCTTTCCTTGGTTGGTTTCTTTTTCTGTGAATACTTGTGATTACATTATGCCACTTTTGTAGTGTATTTTTCAGCTTTATTACATAAGTTTAGTTCTGTCCTATACTGGCCATTTCATCTTTGAGCTCCTGCAGCATTTTGTTGTAGTTTTTAGGTTTCCTAAATTGGATTCAGATTTTATTTTAAGTCATAGTCATCTTTATTGTTAACCATGTTCTAAATTGTATTTCAATTATTTCAGCTATTTCGTCCTGTTTCAGAATACTTCCTGGGGAAGTTGTGTGATTTTTTTTATGACAAGAAGACACCAAAGAACTTTGAGTTGCCAAAGTTCTTGAATTTGTGTTAGATTAAATAGTATTTTTTATATTTATACACTTATATATAACTTTGTGAATATCTATAGACATGTTTAGAAACTTTGTAATAATAAAGTTATTCACCAACATTAAGAAATCACTGTTTGACAGTGGGGTGTTAAAGTCTCCCATTATTATTGTGTGGGAGTCTAAGTCTCTTTGTAGGTCATTAAGAACTTGCTTTATGCATCTGGGTGCTCCTGTATTAAATGCTTATATATTTAGCTTTTCTGTAGCATTGATCCTTTTACCATTATATAATACTCTTCTTTTTCCCTTTGGATTTTTGTTGGTTTAAAGTCTACTTTATCACAGACTAGGATTTCAACTCCTGATTTTTTTTTCTCTCTCCATTTGCTTGGTATATGTTCCTCTATCCCTTTATTTTGAGGCTATGTGTGTCCTTGCACTTGAGATGTATTTCCTAAATACAGCACACTGATGGGTTTTGACTTTTTGTCCAATTTGCCAGCCTGTGTCTTTTGATTGGGGCATTTAGCCCTTTTACATTTAAGGTTAATATTGTTATGCGTGAATTTGATCCTGAGTTTTTGATGCTAGCTGGTTGTTTTACCCTTTAGTTGACACAGTTTCTTCATTGTGTCAAAGGTATTTGCCATTTGGTATATTTCTGGAGTGGGTGCTGTAAGGCTGGTTGCCTTGCCAGGAGCTGAATGGACACACCCATCTCTCTCTGTGCCTGATAACTACGTCATCACTCCAAGCTCATTATCTGGACTCACTTCATGGCTTCCCCACACCTGCCTCTACATACCATACGCAAGCTGACACTCAGCACCAAACCATGCACTCAACCCCCCAACCCTGCCAAAAATTTTAAAGAAGCCCCACCAAACCCTGCTCAATGGCAGCCCACCCCATACGCTCCAGCTGGCCCACTTACCCAAAGTCCCGCCCACCTACCAATGACAGCTCGCTCCATACATATCCTGTTTCTCAACAGCCCATGAAATTGCCTTCGCTTTGTTTCCCCAATAGCCAATCAATTGCCTCCCCTCCATATAAAACCCCTCGCCCTGAACAACCAGGGGTGACTTCTTTGGCCCCTCCCTGGACCACAGAACCTCTTCTCATTTTCTTGTACTTGTCTCAGTTTCCTCATTTTACCTCGGCAATAAACCTTACAGTTGGTACTGGTTGTTCCTTTCTATATTTAATGCTTCTTTCAGGAGCTCTTGTAAAGGGAGGCCTCGTGGTGATGAAGTCTCTCAGCAGTTGCTTGTTTGTAAATGATTTTATTTCTCTTTTGCTTACGAAGTTTAGTTTGGCTGGATATGAAATTCTAGGTTGAAAGTTCTTTTCTTTAAGGATGTTGAATATTGGCCCTCACTGTAGGGTTACTGCCAAGAGATCTGCTGTGAGTCTGATGGGCTTCCCTTTGTGGGAAACCAAACTTTCTCTTTGGCTGCCCTTAGCATTTTTTTTCTTAATTTCAACCCTGGTGAAGCTGACATTTATGTGCCTTGGGGTTGCTCTTCTTGAGCAATATCTTTGTGCTGTTTTCTGTATTTCCTGGACTTGAATATTGTCCTGCCTTGCTAGATTGGGGACGTTCTCCTGGATAATATCCTGAAAAGTGTTTTCCATCTTTGATTCATTCTCTCCATCACATTCAGGTACACCTATCAAATGTAGATTAGGTCTTTTTCATAGTCTCATATTTCTTGGAGGCTTTGTTCATTTCTTTTCACTCTTTTTTCTCTAATCTTGACTTCTCATTTTATTTAATTGAGTTGATCATCAATTTATAATATCCTTTCTTCTGCTTGATTGATTCAGCTATTGAAACTTGTGTATGCTTTGTGAAGTTCTTGTGTAATTTTTAGCTTTATCAGGTCATTTATATTCTTGTCAAGCTGTTTATTCTTGTTAGCATTTCATGTAACCTTTTTCAAGGTTCTTGATTTCTTTGCATTGGGTTAGAACCTGTTCTTTTAGTTTTGAGAAGTTTGTTATTATCCATTTTCTGAAGCCTGTTTCTGTCAATTCGTCAGACTCGTTCTCCATCCAGTTCTGTTCCCTTGCTGGTGAGAAGTTGTGATCCCTTGGAGTGGAGGCATTCTGGGTTTTGGTGTTTTCGTCCTTTTTATGAGGTTTTCTTCCCATCTTCATGGATTTATCTACCTGTGCATGGGTAACAACGCCCATGGTTACTGAGGAAGAGTGGTCTAGACCCCAGGCACAGCTACTGCCTGAAGAATATCTTAGTTGATAGTGTTATTGCTCAGGAGTTTCCTTTATATGATCCTTCATATATAATCATATATTAGTTAGTGCTTGAAGTGTAACTTACTGCTGACATATATCTAGTTTATATAATCATATTTAATACTTACATCTAGCATGCTTAGTTCTATATAATCTTTCTATATAATCATATAGGTATTGTAGTTGGAGCTGTACTGACATATTTAGTGCTGATTTACATAATAATTCTATGTAACCATATAGTAGTTTGTAGTAGGAGGAATGCCTAGTCACAGAACAGAAGCAGTATGTGGGAAAACAGCCAGACCAGGACAAGAACCAAAGACCCAGGTGGTGGCATCTCTGCCTGAAATGGCCTGTGCTGTAGAAGACTTGGAGCAAGTGACTCTCCTCCTGATAAAGGAGTTGTACTACCTTGCATCCAGTTCCTGTGGAAAGCAGGCCTCACGCCTGAGATCCTGGAAGTAACTGAGGGAGAAGAACCCCTCTGGTGTGACCAGTCATGGTGGCTGTACACCCTGTTGGTCTTTTCTTACTTCTGTGCCAACTCAAAGAATCCTCCCATAAATATCTAAAGAGAAGAGTACAAGTCTGTCAGTTCCCACTGTATTACGCTTGCAGTATTATTCTATTAGAAATCCTTTGAACTCTCTAGCCCCCAGATAAGAAATGTTGCTCATGACACCTGTTGCACATCGCCCATCTCCTTGCCTCAGTGACCTAATGGGGTTGGACCCCTTTTCTGCACATGACCCTCTACTACTCTGCACCTCATGGCCCCCTGCTGTTCATGGACCACCTCTCTGCCCAGGTGACATAATGGGGTGGCACCCTCACCTGAGACTCATGTGATAATATATGCCCTATTACTAAGCCTATAGATGACCTCACTCACAGCCCTGTCCCTGCTTGCCCCTAATAGATACAGATGTTCTTATGCATTTGGGGGCCAGTGCTGATCTCTGCTCACAGGTGGTGTGGCTCCCCAAGTCTAGATGCTCTTCACCAGTTTTTTAGTGTCCTGTCTCTTTACTTCTTGGATTCACAGCATAATGGACACCCCACGACTCTGTGAGGCCTCCATAACACTACACCTCTGGTCTTTGTAGATGGTGACTTTTGGATGGGATTTGAGTAGATGCCCTTTTTGTTCATGTTGAAGTTACTTCTTTCTGTTTTTTAGTTTTTCTTCTAACAGCCAGTTCCCTCTGCTATTGGACTGCTGGAGGTCCACCCGAGACCCTATTTGCCTGGGCATCACCTGTGGTGGGGGCAAACAATAAGGGTTGCTGCTGGTTTCTTCTTCAGTTTTCTTCATTCCAAAAGGGTGCCTGTCTGATGTCAGCCTAAGCTCTCCTTTATGAGGTGTCTCTTTGGGTATACTGGGGTCAGGGAGCTGCTAGAGCAGACAGTCTGTCCCTTAAAAGAGCTCAAGTGCTGACCTTGGATCTCTGTTGTTCATTTCAGAGTTGCTGGGCAGGTTTGTTTAAGTCTGCTGTAGTGGAATTTATAACTGCCTCTTTTCCCACGTGCTCTGTCCTGGGAAGGTGGAGCTTTATTTATAAGTCCCTCACATACTGCTGCCTTGTTTTGGAGATGCCCTACCCAGCAAGTAGGTAGTCTAGTCACAGTCTGCTAGCAGAGGCATTGCTGAGCTGCCATGGGCTCTACCCAGCTGCTGTGTAAACCTTCTTGCCATTTTGTTTACCGAGGTACAGTGAGAACTGCCTCGGTAATGGCAGTCTGCCTCACTAATGGTGGACTGCTTCAGTAATGGACTGCCTTTGTCATGTTTACAGTCTTATCATATATCTGTCATAATTTGTAGTCTCATTACTTGTTTTTGTGTTTTCAACTACATTTTAAACTAATGCAGGTTATTTCTGTGAACAAACCAGCAATCTCCAGCCCGCAGCTCAAAAAAGACAGATAAAGATACTTAATGGAAAAATCTGGAATAAACTTCTAGTTCTGGGCAACTATTCTACAAATCCTGCCAAGTCATAAGAGTAAATAGACCTACATAACACAGAGGTTTTCTTTTTATGAAATAAGACCAAGGAAGCTAACCGCAGCCAAGACCCAGACACACAAATCTTAACAGGGCTAACTATAACCACGAGTTGTCACAGCCTTTCAGCAGCTCCAAAATCTGCAAGCTGTTGTTACCCATCTCTCATATTTTAATACATGTCTTTTGGTAAACTAAACTTTTTTTTTTTCACTGAGGAGCTATCAAGCTCCAAATGGCAATACAAACAAAACCATACACTAATGTGACTTTATTCCAAAAATTAATAAACCAGGCCTGAGTGGAATCTTGGATGCTGTTTCCTATTCAAAGAGTGGAACAGAAAAATCAGTGTCAAATTTCCCTAACAGCAATAAGGGTTTCTACTCCTGAGGGGGCATAATGATGAAGAAAAGAAAAACAATCAGTTTGGTAGACTACAATTGCTACCAAAGAGAAGGCTACCAGAGAAGTAGCCTGCCTAAAAAATCACATTTGGCTAATATAGAGCAACCTGAGGAAAACTCAGGCTGCATCTGCCCAGGGAAGAAAGCAGAGTCCAGCACAGAGCATTTTGTTCTTTGTATAATTAAGTGTCTCTCTTGCTAATTAGCTGTGTAAGACAATGTCTAATGATGAGTTGGCTAATAGAATTCCCATTAGCCCACCTACAGTGAAAAGGAAAATAAAGCCCAGGGCTCAGAATATTGTGGGAGATCATTTAATATTACCGCCTTGCAGTGTAGCTAATCAGCTGAAGACTTAATCCTGTGGGAATAACAATAATTATAGTAGCCCTATTCTATATTATTCAATTAAAAACACTGAACTTTACTTTCCACATCACCCCATCATCAAAATTAATTAAAACACAAAAACATAAAACAACTTGAGAACCAAAATAAATGAAAATCTATTCACCTCTTTCAATATCCCAACAATCTTAGGAATCCGCCTAGCAATATTAGTTATTATATTTCTTACCACATTCATTATGCCCTCTAGTAACCTAATCAACAAACGACCTTCCTCTCTCCAACAATGATTAGTTCAACTTACACTAAAACAAATAACAACAGTACATAGTATTAAAGGACAAACTTGATCTCTCATGCTCTTAGCCCTAATTAACTTTATCACCCTAAATAATCTCTTCGGACTTACACCCTACACATTCACACCAACGACTCAACTGTCAATAAATTTAGTCATAACAATTCCTCTATGAGCATCTATGCCATTTATTCCCATACTAATTATAATTGAAACAATTAGCCCTTATTCAACCAGTAGAACTAGCCTTGTGATTAACAGCTAACATCACAGCACGTCATCTACTAATGCACCTAATGGGAGGAGCCACATTAGCTCTACTATCTATTTATCTCTCCTCTACCACAGTCACTATTATTATTCTCATCCTATTAATTACCTTAGAATTATCTGTAGCTCTAATTCAAGCCTGTGTTTTCACACTTTTAGTCAGCCTTACTTATACAAAATCTCACAGTGATGCAACAAACACATGCTTATCATATAGTTAACCCAAGTCCCTGACCACTAACAGGAGCCCTGTCTGCCTTTCTAATAACCTCCAGTCTAATCATATGATTTCACTTCAACTATGCTTTTCTCCTTACTGCAGGACTATTAACCAATGTAATAACAATATTTCAATGATTATGTGACATGGTACAAGAAAGTACATATCAAGGTCATCATACTATCCACATTCAAAAAGGACTCTGATATGGAATAATCCTATTTATTATCTCAGAGATTTTCTTTTTCACTGGCTTGTTCTGAGCATTTTATCACTCTAGCTTAGCTCCAACCCCACAATCAGGAGGGCATTGAACCCCACAGGTATCGTCCCCCTTAACCCTCTAGAAGTACCGCTTCTAAATACATCTGTTCTACTCGCAGCAAGAGTTTCAATTTCTTGAGCCCATTGTAGCCTAATAGGTGCTAACCAAAAAGAATCATCTACAGCACTAACCATAACTATTCCAGTAGGCATTTACTTTACCCTTCTACAAATCTCAGAATACTCTGAAGATTCCTTCACTACTTCTGTTGGAATTTATGGTTCTACATTCTTTATAGCTACAGAATTTTATGGCCTTCATGTCATCATTCTGTCCACATTCCTTGTCACATGCCTTGTTTGCCAGCTAATATACCACTTCACATCCAACCGTCACTTTGGCTTTGAAGATGCTGCATGATACTGACATTTCATAGACATAATATGATTATTCCTCTATATCCTATCTATTGATGAGGATCTTACTCTCTTAGTATAAACAGTACCATTGACTTCCAATTAATAAGCCTTGATAAACCCAAGAGAGAATAATTAACACCCTATACTAACCCCAGTGACTAATATTCTTCTAGCTCTGTTACCAATTATCATCATGTTCAAACTCCCACAATTAAATATCTTTACAGAAAAATATAAACCCTATGAGTGTGGGTTTGATCTCACAACTTCTGGCTGCCTACCTTTTTCCATAAAATTTTTCTTAATCTCTATTACATTTCTTCTATTTGACCTAGAGGTTGCCCTGCTATTAACTCTACCATGAGCAACTCAAACAAGTAATTTAATGCTGAAAATCAACATAATTCTTGCAGTAGTAATTGTCTAGTGATAGGATTAGCCTATGAATGAACTCAAAGGGGTTAGACTGAGTCGAATTGGTAAATCATTTAATCAAAACAAATGGTTTTGACTCATTAAATTCTGATAAATCATATTTGCCAAATGCCTTTCTCAATGCCATGCTAGCATATTATATATCTTCACTAGGGTTATTAGTTTATCAATCCCACCTAATATCATCCCTACTATGTTTGGAAGGCATAATATTATCATTATTTATCATAGCTATACTCATAACCTTAAATATATAGTTTATATTAATATCTATAATACCTATTAATCTACTAGCATTCACTGACTGTGAAGCTGCAATAGGCTTAACCCTATTAATCTTAATTTCTAACTTATATGGTCTAGACTATGTGCAAAACTTAAATCTACTTCAACATTAAAAATTATTTTTCGAACAATCATGTTACTTCCAATAATATGACTTTTAAAAAACTATATGACTATAATGACCTATAGCCTATCAATTAGTCCCCTCACCCTTCTATTCTTATACTTCCCACATAACTCATGTAATTTATCATTAATTTTCTTCTCAGACACATTGACATCTCCCCTTCTAATCCTAACAGCCCGGCTACTACCCCTAATAATTTTAGCAACCCAACATCATCTTTACAATAATTTCCTCCTGTGAAAAATAATTGTACATCTCAACATTAATTTTTCTACAAATCTCCTTAATTATAACATTTACTGCCGCAGGAATAGTCCTATTCTATATCCTATTTGAAACCACTCTCATTCCTACTCTAATCATTATTATCTTCTGAGGGTACCAATCAGAATGTCTCAATGCAGGTTCATACTTCATATTTTATACATTAGCAGGATCTCTTCCATTACTCATTACATTCCTTTACTACTTAATCAGTCTAGGATCATTAAATATACTAGCAACAACAATCGCTACTAAAGATACGTTACTTTCCTGAACTAATATCATTACATGGTTAGGGTGCATAATGGCTTTTATAATCCAAATACTCCTCTATGGACTTCACCTATGACTTCCTAAAGCCCATGTTGAGGCCCCCATTGCCGGCTCAATTGTACTTGAAGCAGTACTACTAAAGCTAGGTGGTTATGGCATAATACGAATTACTCCTATTCTTAATCCCCTAACAGAAAACATAAGCTACCCCTTTCTTATCCTATCCCTATGAGGAATAGTTATAACCAGTTATATTTGCTTATGACAAGCTGATCTAAAGTCACTCATCACCTACTCTTCTATAAGCCACATAGCACTTGTTATTCTAGCCAACCTTTTTCAAACCACCTGAAGCTTCACTGGTGCAATTATCCTTATAATTGCCCATGGACTTATTGCATCTTTAATATTTTGCCTAGCGAACTCAAACTATGAAATAATTCATAGCCAAATTATATTTACCTGAGGCCTCCAAACACTACTCCCACTCCTAGCAGGATAGCTCTTAGCAAATCTTGCCAACCTAGCCCTAACTCCAATTATCAACCTAATAGGAGAACTCTTCATAATCATAGCTTCCTTCTCCTGATCTAACTTTACTATTATATTTACAGGACTTAATATACTAATTACAGCCCTATATTCACGACATATATTTATCTCAACATGGTGAGGATCATTAATGTATAGTACCAGCAATATCAAACCCCTCTTCACACAAGAAAGCATGCTAATATTAATGCATATCACACCAATCCTCCTCCTCATCCTGAATCCTAAAACAATCATAGGACATACACCCTGCAGCTATAGTTTAATCAAAACATTAGATTGTGAATCTAACAATAGAAGTCCATAGCTTCTTACCTACTGGAAAAGAATGCAAGAACTGCTAATTCATGTCCCCATGCCTAACAGCTTGGCTTTCTTAACTTTTAAAGGATAGCAGTTATCTATTGGTCTTAGGAACCAAAAACATTATTGCAACTCCAAATAAAAGTAAAAACTGCATTCTTCCACCACCTTAATAACACTAATCTCCATATTCATACCTATCATAAGTACCCTAGTTAGCCCCTGTGAAAAATTTTTATAACCACATTATGTAAAATTAGCTATCACATATGGCTTTACCATTAGCCTTGTACCTATAACAATATTCATTTTCACAGGCCAAGAATCTTTAACTTCAAACTGACATTGAATAACAATTCAAACTCTCAAATTATCACTAAGCTTTAAGCTGACTTCTTTTTCACAATATTTACCCCTGTAGCATTATTCATCACCTAGTCTGTTGTAGAATTCTCAATATGATACTAAATTAAGACCCAAATATTAATCAATTCCTTAAGTACTTATTCATTTTCCTTATTATAATACTAATTCTAATTACCGCTAACAACCTCTTTCAACTTTTTATTGGGTAAGAAGGAATAGGCATTATATCTTTTCTACTAATCAGCTGATGGCACAGCCAAACAGACACCAACACAGCAGCCCTTCAAGAAATCCTGTGCAATCATAGTGGTGATACCGCTTTTATTCCAGCAATAGCATGATTCTTTCTATACTTCAACTCATGAGATTTTCAACAAATATTTATCCTTAACTCTCCCCCCAAACTCCTCCCCACTAATAAGCCTCCTTCTAGCTGCATCAGGAAATTCAGCCCAATTTGGCCTCCACCCATGACTGCCATCCACCATAGAAGGGCCTACTCCAGTTTCAGCACTGCAACCAAGGGAGCTATCCAAGGAGAGCTAAAAGAGCACACCCATCTATGTGGCAAAATAGTGGGAAAATCTATGGGTAGTGGTGATAAACCTATCAAGCCTGGTGATAGCTGGTTGTCCGAGACAGAATCTTAGTTCAACCTGAAATTTACTTACATAACTAGTTAATCCTTCCATAAATTTAATTGTTAGTCTAAAGAGGGATAGCTCTTTAGACCTTAGGAAATAGAGAGTAAAACATTTTACTGTCATAGTTGGCCTAAAAGCAGCTGCCAATTAAGAAAGTGTTTAAGCTCAATATAAATCATTAATACTCAATACTCAATTATCAATATGCAATTATTCTTAATCCTACCCATCTTACTGAACTCCTAAAACACATTGGACTAATCTATTACTTAATGTAAGCAACAACGTTAGTATAAGTAACATGAAATTATTCTCCCCGCATAAGCTTATACCAGACTGAAACAACTTGTGTCAGTTAACAGCCCAATCATTATACCCTACAACTTAACTAATCTATTACCCAAACTGTTAACTCAACACAGGAATGCCTCCAGGAAAGATTTTAAAAAGTAAAAGGAGCTTGGCAAACTTTAACCCCGCCTGTTCACCAAAAGCATCACCTCTAGCATCACCAGTATTAGAGGCACTGCCTGCTCAGTGACACGTGTTTAATGGCCATGGTACCCTGACCATGCAAAGGTAGCATAATCACTTGTTCTCCAAATAGGGACTTGTATGAATGGCCACACAAAGGTTTAACTGTCTCTTACTTTTAATCAGTGAAATTGACCTATCTGTCAAGAGGTGGATATACATAAATAAGACAAGAAGATCCTATGGAGCTTCAATTTAATAATACAAACTAATACCTTAAAAACCCATAGACACTAACCCACTGTCTATGTATTATAAATTTTGGTTGGGGTGACCTTGGAGTACAACATAGCCCCTGAAAAACATATGCCAAGACTTCCCTAGTCTAAGTAAATCTACACTTATTGACCCAATAACTTGATAACAGACTAAGTTACCCTAGGAATAACAGTGCAATCCTATTCTAGAGTCCATATCAACAATAGGGTTTATGACCTCGATATTGGATCAGGACGTCCTAATGGTGCAGCTTCTATTAAAAGTTCATTTGTTCAGTGATTAAAGTCCTACATGATCTGAGTTCAGACCGGAGAAATCCAGGTTGGTTTCTATCTATTAAATATTTCTCCCATTATGGAAGGACAAGAGAAATAGAGCCTGCTTCACAAAGCACCCTCACAAATCAGATGATTATTATCTTAATCTTATATATTATTACTTTTCCCCAAGAACAGGGCTCGTTAAGATGGCAGAGCCCAGCAATTGCATAAAACTTAAAACTTTACAATCAGATATTAAATTCCTCTTTTTAACAATATGTTTATAATTAATTTAATTCTACTAATTATTCCTGCCTTAGTCGCTATAGCATTCTTGACACTCACAGAATGAAAAATCTTAGGCTATATACAGTTTTATAAAGGCCCTAACATTGTAGGCCCCTATGGAACACATTGGCCAATTGCTGATGCAATACAACTTTTCACAAAAGAACCCCTACTACCTACCACATCCACCACAACCCAATTCATAACCGCCCCAAACCTAGCCCTTTCCATCACTCTTCTCTTATGAACCCCCCTCCCCATACTAGACCACCTAGTTAAATTTAACTTAGGCTTTTTATTTATACTAGCAACATCAAGCCTAGCCATTCACTTAATCTTATGATCCTGATGAGCATCCAACTCAAATTAGGCACTAATTGGCACATTGCCAGATGTAGCTCAAACAATTTCATATGAAGTTAACAAAGCTATTAGTGCACTATCAACCCTACTAATAAGTGGCTTGTTTAATTTACATTCACTTATTACAACACAAGAACACTCTTGACTTCTACTACCATCATGGGCCCCAGACATAATATGATTTATTTCCACATTAGCAGAAACCAGCAAAGCTTCCTTTGGTCTAACAGAAGGGGAGTCAGAACTAGTTTCAGGATTCAACATAGAATATGCTGCAGGCTCATTCACTCTGTTCTTTATAGCAGAATATATACACTATCATAAATGCCTATTACTATCTTTTTAGGAACATTCTACACTACAGCTATACCAGAACACTATATAATACACTTTATAGCTCAAACCCTCTTCTTAACCACCATAATTTTTATGAATTTGAACAGTATACCCTCGATTCTGATACGATCAACTAATACATCTCCTAAGAAAGTTATTTTTTTTTACCACTTACACTATCACTATACATATGATATATTTCAATACCCATCCTAACATTCGGCATCCCACCCCAAACATAAGAAATATGTCTGACAAAAGAATTACTTTGATAGAGTCAATTATAGAGGTTTAAATCCTCTTATTTCAGAACTATAGGAATTGAATACATGTCTTAGAATTCAGAACTTTCCGTGCTACCTATTACACCATATTCTAAGTAAGTTCAGCTAAATAAGCTATCGGGCCCATACCCTGAAAATGTTGGTTCAACCCCTCCCATACTAATCAATCCTTTAGCCCACCTCATTATTTCCCTTACAATTTTAACTGGTACCATAATCACAATAGTAAGCTTACACTGATTTCTCATTTGAATAGGCTTAGAAGTAAACATAGTATCTACTGTGCCAATACTAATCAAAAACACAAGCCTCTGCTCCACAGAAGCGGCCACTAAATACTTTTTAATACAAGCAACTGCATTCATAATTCTCATAATAGCTATACTCCTCAACAATTTATTCTCCAGACAATGAACAGTTAACCCATCTCTAAATCAAATTATATCTACAACAATATTAGTAGCCCTAACAATAAAGATAGGAATAGCCCCACTTCATTTCTGACTCCCAGAAGTAACACAAGGTATTCCCCTAATGCCCGACATCCTTATCCTTACCTGACAAAAACTAGCCCTGTGTCAATTATACTACAAATCTTCCCATCAATCAATATAAACATGCCCTTAATAATCTCAAATTTTTCAATTACAACTGGCAGTTGAGGACTTAATCAAACACAACTATGCAAGATCCTAGCTTACTCCTCAATCACTCATATAGGGTTAATAATAGCAGGACTATATTACAACCCAAGTAGTACCATTCTAAGACTACTCATTTATCTCTTCCTATTTATATATTCATAATATTTTACTTAAACTCAAACATAACAACCCTATCACTGTCACACACCTGAAACAAACTTACATGACTAATACTCATAATTTCACTAATGACACTATCTTTAGGAGGCTTATCCCCACTAACAGGATTTTCTCCCAAATGAGCTATCATACAAGAACTTACAAAAAATAATAATCTTCTTATCCACCTTACCATAGCTATACTAACCCTGTTAAACTTATACTTTTATATGTGTCTAACATACCCCATTTCAATAACAGTATTTCCTACATCGGATAATACAAAAATTAATTGACAGCTCAAATACATAAATTCCATAACATTTCTACTCCCCCTTATTATTTCTTCCATTTACTACTGCCCACAACCCCATTAATATTAATAAACTAGAAATTTAGGTTAACAAGACCAAGAGCCTTCAAAGCCCTCAGTAATTAGATTGTACTTAATTTTCGTGTTACTCTAAGGACGACAAAACTTTATTTCTTATCAATTGAATGCAAATCAATTACTTTAATTAAGCTAAGCCCATTCTAGACTGATGGGATTTTAACCCATAAAAATTTAGTTAACAGCTAAACAAACTAATCAACTGGCTTCAATCTACTTCTCCTGCCATAAGGAAAAAAAAGGCGGAGAAGACCCCGCAGGATTGAAGCTGCTCTTTTGAATTTGCAATTCAATATGATATATCACCTTTGAGCTGTTAAAAAGGGGACTCTTCCTCTGTCTTTAGATTTACAGTCTAATGCTTACTCAGCCATTTTACCTTTCTCTACCTATGTTCATAAACCACTGACTATTTTCAACTAACCATAAAGATATCAGAACACTATACCTATTATTTGGTGCATGAGCAGAAGAAGTAGGAACAGCCCTAAGCCTCCTAATTCTAGGAGAATTGAGTCAACCAGGAAGCCTAATAGAAGAGGACCATGTTTATAATGTTATTGTTACTGCCCGCGCATTCATTATCATCTTCTTTACAGTTATACCACTCATAATTGAGGCCTTTGGAAACTGACTTATTCCTCTAATAATTGGTGCTCCTGATATAGCATTCCCTAGAATAAATAACATAAGCTTCTGGCTTCTTCTCCCATTACTTCTTCTCCTACTTTCATCTTCAACACTGGAAGCTGGCCCTGGAACTGGTGGGAGACTTACCTAAAACAAACCCACAGAAGAAATGTTTATAACTGTATATAAATAAGAGAAATAACTCTTTGTGCTTGCCTGGAGACATACCCACCACTACAAAAAATGTATATGCAGAGACCCTCTTTCTTATAAGACAAGTCACTCAAGCAGCTACAGATACTGAAGTTTCTCATAAAAGCTCTTGAATTCAACTTTAAAAAAAGCAACATAGTCTAGCTCTCCTCTTTGCTGCGTGGAACTTTCTTTTTAGCTTTTTAAAGTTTTGCTCCAATCTCACAATTGTCTACATGTCTCAATGTCTGAGTTTTCTTGACTATGAGACAATGAGCTCAGCAAACACCTCAGAAAATAAGACCAGTGACCCTAAACTATTTCTTTGGACTCTGCACGTTTTTCTGCATCAGCTTCCTTTCATTTCCCAGATTTGTTGATAGTTTGTGTCACTTAAAATTATTATAGTTGGAAGCTTCTTTTACCCTATGAACACCCTCAAATATCACTCACTTCCTTCTCCAAGGGTCTGTGTGAGGCATAGTTAGGATGGCTTTGAGCAAGGTTTGCTGCTTCTAGTTATATTTTGCAGTAAATCCACTTAAGCTCCAAGTGAGATTAAATATTTCTCTTGGAAACTGGATTTTCAGAATCCCCAGTGGGGATGTGTGTTTGTCTTACTGGAAAGGGGTCCAGATCCAGACCACAAGAGAGTGTTCTTGGATCTCACACCACAAAAAATTCGGGATGAATCTGCATAGTCAAATAAAAACAAGCTTATTTACGAAGTAAAGGAATAAAGAGTGGCTACTCCAGAAAAAAAGCAGCCTCAAGGACTGCTGATTGCCCATTTTTATGGTTTTTTTAATTACATTCTAAAGAAGCATTGATTATTTATGTCTTTCCCTTTTAAGACTATACAGAATAACTTCCTGACATTGCTACAGCATTTGTAAACTGTCATAGAACTCTTGGGATTGTAGCAGTGAGGACAACAAAAGCCTGCTCTAATGGGTGCTATGTTGGTTTTGTTGGGTTTTATCTGATTTATTTACAGCAAGCTGTTTTCTTGGCAAGGCCTTTATGACTTGTATCTTTGTGCCTATCTTCTATCTTATTCTGTGACTAAAGAGATCTATCATAGAAATAAAGCCTAGCAGGTCTCAGCCTTATTAATCAACCCCTATTCAACATAAAGTTGCTCTCCTTAAAACACCTCTGACATTTAACAGCAGGCATTTTTGTTCTCTCACATTTTGGAACTCAGTTTTTACATTTCTTGTAAAATTCATAGTGGTATGTTGCTTCTTACAAATTGTGTGATAATCATTTCTGTTTTATTGTGTATTGGTGAAGTAGTTTCTGAAGCAAAAGTTTACAGTGTGAATATTCACACAATATTCTTTCAATCTAAGTGGGAGCTGAATATTAGCCCTGCCTCCTATCTGCTATTTTTCTTGCTCACTTATAAAAGCTCAATTCTGGATTGCAAAACTGATATCTGTGTTTTCATATTTGAAGTTAGACTTTTGTACAGTTGACAATTTTTATTTTTCAATTATATATGTGATATATATATTATTTACATTTCACCTGTCAGAGATTATGTGGAATTTTTATATATGTACCTATCTTTTCTAACTCACCATAATGATCCTTGAGTTTCAACATATTACCCCAGATAATAGAACTTTCCCTATTTTTAGGCCTTTCAAGTATTCCATTGTGTGCATAAATGACACATTTTAAATAAACATTTACTTGTTGATAGACCATTTATTTCTATATCTTGGCTATTGCACATAGTTCTGCAATAAACATAAAAGTGCAAACATTTCCCCAACATAATAATACATTTACCATTAAGGTATGCCCAGTGGTGAAATTGTTGGATAATACAATAGTTCTACTTTAAAATTTCTGAAGTTTTATATTGTGATTTATTATAGCTGTGCTAATTTATATTGCCACCAACAATGTGCAAAGATTTGATTTTCTGCAAATACTCTTCAAAAGTTTTTGTCTTTTCAATACCAACTTTTGTAAACTATAAAAGGTAATATTTAATCATGGTTTTAATTTGCATTTTTCTAACGACAAATGATCAGAATTTATATATATATATATGTATATATATGTTTGTTGGATTTATATATATAATATATTTATTAGGTTAGATTATATATGTATATATATGTATGCTGGGCTTGTGAAGTTTTATGAGAGATATTCATTCAGGTTATTTGTCCATTTTTTCTAGTTAAAAAATTTGTTTTATTGCCATTTAGTTGAGTTCAATTCACATTTTTGATATTAAGATTTTATCACAATTATAAATAGCATTTAAAAAAAATTTGGGTATTGTTTCTTTATCATTTATTATGCCTTTGTTATGCAGAAGCTGTTTAGTTTATTGTCACTTAATTTATCTATTTTTGCATTTGTTGCCTCCTTTATTCAGTATATATAATAATAATTGCACATACAATCTCATGGAGTTTTTTCTATTTTTTAAATAATCTTATGAGTTCAGGTCTCATATGTAAATTTTTAATCAATTCTAAGTTGAATGATTATCACATATAGTGTGAGATTAGGGTATAGTTGTACTGTACTGCATGTAGATATCAAGATTTCAAACATTATGCATTAAAGAGACTGTCATTTTCCTTACATGTTTTCTTGGCATTGTCAGTTATACTTGACCAAATTACATGGAAAGATTTTGTGGCACTTCATTTTGTTCCATTAATTTCTGTATCTGTTTTAATATAAACAGTGTGCTGTATTCTGTTTTAATATAAACAGTGTTCTGATTTAATTATGATAGGCTTGTAGAATATTTTAAAGTTAGATTGTAAAATGCCACAAGCTCAGCTCTTCATAGCTTTGACTATTCTTTCTTGTGTGTGTCTCTATTCTGTTTAGAAAATTAATTCTGTAGAAAACATCATTGAAATATAAGTTGCCTTAGATTTGTAGATCATGGAAGGCATTATGAGTATTTTATAAATAATATTTTTAGCATTTCATAAATATATTTTGACATGTATTGAATCATATGTAATTTTTAACATTTAATTTAGGGTGCACATGTGGAGGTCTGTTATTTAGGTAAACTCATGTTGCAGGAGTTTGTTGTACCTGTTATTTTATCACATAAATATGAAGCTGAGTGTCCAATAGTTATTTTGTCTTCTCTCTTTTTCCCCACATTTTCCCCTCATGTACACCATAATATCTATTTTCTTCTTTGTGTTCATAAGTTATTATTATTTATCTTCCCCTTATAGGAAAGCATGTGGCACTTGGTCTTCAGTTTCTACATTAGTTTGCTAAGGATAATAGCATCCAGCTCATCCATATTCTCACAAAAGGCATGATCTCCTTTGTTTTGTTGGCTGCCTAGTAATCCATAGAATATATATATCATATTTTTATTTGATCTCTCACTGATTGGCATTTATTTTGATTCCACATTTCTGCCATTGGGAGTAGTGCTGCAGTAAAAATTTTTGGCGATGAATCTTTAGGGTAGACTAATTTATATTTTTGGGGGTATATACCTGTAATGGGATTGCTGGAATGAATGACAGTTCTACTTTTAGCTGTTTGAGTAGTCCTCAAACTGCTCTCCACAATGGTTCAAATAATTTACAATTTGACACATAATGTATAAGTATTTCATTTAATCTTAAAAGCTCACCAGAATTTGTTAATTTTTACCTTTAAACAATAGTCATTCTGATTGGTGTGAGATGGTTTCTTATTGTGGTTTTTATTTGCATTCATTTAATGATCATATAAATACAATTGCTGGTGATTTTTGTACATTGATTTTGTATTCTACAACTTTCTAAAGTTGCTAATCAGCCAAAGTACATTTTGGGTGGAGGCTATGAGTTTTTCAAGTTATAGAATCAGGGCAAACACAAACAGGTTTGGTTTCCTCTTTTTCTACTTTGATGTGTTTTCTTTCTTTTGCTTGTTTCATTCAACTTCTGATCCTCTAGAACTTTTAATACTATGTTGAACAGAAGGGATGACAAAGTCATCCTTTTCTTGTACTGGTTTTTAAGGGAAGGAATTTAAGCTTTTGCTTATTCAGTGTAATGTTGGTTATGAGTTGGTAATAGATGGCTTTTATTATTTTAAAATGTATTTCTTTAATATCAAGTTTATTGAGAGTTAATAACATGATGTGATAAATTTTGTTGAAAGCATTTTCTGCATATATTAAGATTATCATATTGTGAAACCTTACGTCCTGGCATTGAAGCCTACTTGATAATGTTGAATTAGTTATTTAATGTATGCTGGATTGTGTTTGCAAGCATTTTACTGAGGATTTGAGGATTTTTGCATTAATGTTTATTAAGCTTGTTGGCCTAAAGTTTTATTTATTTATAAAGTTGTATTTGTTGTGTCTCTGTAATGCTTGGTATCGAGATAATGCTAGCCACACAGACTCAGTTGGAAAGGTTTCATCTCAATTGTTTTAAATAGTTTGAGTATGTATAGTAGCAGTTCCTCTTGGTTGTGAATTTATCAGGTTCTGATTTTGTTATTGTTGTTGGTAGGCAATTTCTGATTTAATTTTGTAGCTTGTATTGTTCTGTTCAAGAAATTAATTTATTCCTTGCTTAGTTTTGGAAAGATGCACATGTCCAGTAATTTGTTTATCTCTTCTAGTTCCTCTAGTTTGTGTGCATAGAAGTAATTATTTAGATTCTGATCATTGTTTTTATTTCTGTGGGGTCAGCAGTAACATTTCCTTGATTTTTTAAATTGTGTTTACTGTATTTGGATTGTCTATTTTTTAAAATATATACTACTCCACCTAGGGGCCTATTTTATTATGTTTCTTTTAAAAAAATCAACTCATGGATTCATTGGTTTTTTAAAGGTTTTTACATATTCAGTTCTTTCAGTTCAGTTCTATTTTTTGTTATTTCTTGCTTTCTGCTAGGTTTGAGGTTGATTTTCTATTGTATCTCTAATTCTTTCAGTTGTGAATCACATATTGATTTATTTCTAAATTTTTAGTATGAAAAATTGCATGCTATAAATTTTCTTTTTTGGAATTATATTTTAAGTTCTGGTATACATGTGCAGAATATGTAGGTTTGTTACATGGGTATACACTTGTCATGGTGGTTAGCTGCACCCATCATCTACATTAGGTATTTCTCCTAATGCTATCCTTCCACTAGCACCCCACTCCCTTGTAGACTTAGTATATGATATTCCCATCCTAGTGTCCATATGTTCTCATTGTTCATCTCCCACTTATGAGTGAGAACATGTGGTGTTTGGTTTTCAGTTCTTGAGTTAGTTTGTTGAGAATGATGGTTTCCAGTTGATCCATGTCCCTGCAAAGACATGAACCTATCATTTTTCATGGCTGCATAGTATTCCATACTGTATATATGCACAGTGGTTCTGATAAAATTTTTTCTTAATGCTGACTTAGCTGTAACCCAGAGAACCTAGGATGTTGTGTCATTTTTTTTAAAGTTTTAAAAGCTATTTTTTAAAAAATTTAATTTCTGCCTTGAATAGATTATTTACCCAAAAGCCATTCAAAAGCATGTGACTTAATTTATATGTAATTGCATGACATTGAGTAATTTTTGAAGTCTTTACATCTGTTTTTATTGCATGGTGGTTCAAGACTATTTTGTATGATTTTGGATTTTTTCACGTTTGCTGAGGATTGTTTCATGTCCAGTTATGATTAATTTTAGAGTATGTAACATGCGGCAATGAAAACAATGTGTATTCTATTCATTTTGTGTGGAGAGCTCTGTAAAAATCAGTCAGGTGAATTTGGTTTAATGTAGAGTTTACGTCTTAAATATCTTTGTTAATTTTCTGCCTCAATGATCTAATGCTGTCAGCAGAGTTTCGAAGTCTCCCACTATTATAGTATTTGAGTCTGTGTCTCTTCGCAGGTCTCTAGGAACTTGTTTTATAAATTTAGGTGTGTCTGTCTTTGGTGCATATAGTAAGAACAGACGTTTAGAAAGATTAGATATTAGAATTGAACTCTTTACCATTATGTAATTTCCTTCTTTGTTTTATTTAATCTTTGTTGGTTTTAAATTCACTTTTTTTTCTTCCTGAA
>NW_016108123.1:28834-31668 GCF_001604975.1 Cebus imitator | reverse complement strand
CATGACACAATCCTATTCTATCACCTAGGCTGGACTGCAGTGGTGTGAACTTGGCTTGCTGTAATCTCAGCCTCCCAGGCTCAAGCAATTCTCCTCAATCAGCCTCCCAAGTAGCTGGGACTACACACCACCTCACATGGCTATTTTTTTTTGTATTTTTAGTAGAGACAAGGTTTCATCATGTTAGCCAGGATGGTCTCAGTCTCCTGACCTCATGAGCCACCTGCCTTGGACACCCAAAGTGCTGGGATTAGAGACATGAGCCACTTCCTCTGGCCCCATGTTCCTATTTTAAGCCCGTAACTGTCATTACATGTGAGATGGCTCTCTTAAAGACAGTATACCTCTGAGTCTTGATTTTTTTAATCCAGCTTGCAGCTCTGCTCTGTACCTCTTAAGTGGGACATTTAGGTCATTTACATGTAAGATTAGTAATATCTGTATCTAATCTTGATAGTGTGCTGTTAACATGTAAACACTGCTGCATAAACAAAGTTATTATGTTTGTTGTTTCTGTAGTTGCTTTACCATGACACTGATGTTTGTGTATAAGTGTGTTCTTGTATTTTCTGGCAGTGATCTATTTTTTCTATATTTAGCTATATTTTTAACATCTTTTGTGAGGTAGGTCTGGTGGCAGTAATTTCCCTTAGTGTTTACTTATCTTAAAAAAAATTTCTCCTTAACAGCCTTTAGTTTGCCTTTAAGTAAAATTAGTGATTAAATTATTTTATTTAAGAATGTTAAATGTGGGCCCCAGTCTCTTCTGGCTATAGAGTTTTAGCTGAGAGGTGTGCTGTTAGTTTAATTTAGTTCCTGTTGTTAGTGGCATGCCTTTTCTCCCTAGATGTCTTTTAACAATTTTCTTTCACTTTGACCTTGAAAAATCTGATAATTATGTGTCTTGGGATTTTTGTGTGTGTGTGTGCCGAATATTGCAGGAGTATTCTGCATTTTCTGAATTTGGCTGTTGGCCTCTCTAGCAATATGGCAGGAGTTTTCAAGAATAATGTTCTGAAATATGTATTTCAAGTTTTTTACTTTCTTATATTCTTTTTCATGAATTCCAATATTTTGTAAACTTGGCCTCCTTAATTAATCCCATTCTTCCCAGAGTTTTGTTTACTCTTTTCTCTTCTTTTAAAAAATTAGATTTTATGATTAAAACACCAAAAGCAATGGCAACAGAAGCCAAAATTGACCAATGAGATCTTATTAAACTAAAGAGCTTCTGCACAGCTAAAGAAACTATCATGAGAATGAACAGCAAACCTACAGAATGAGAGAAATTTTTGCAATCTGTCCATCTGACAAAGGGCTAATATAGGCATCTACAAAGAACATTAACGAACTTATAAAAAACAAACAATCCAATCAAAAAGTGGACAAAGAATATAAATAGACACTCCTCAAAAGGGACATTTAAGTGGACAACAAACATATATGAAAAAACTCATCATCAAGATTTCACCAAGATAGCTGAATAGAGATAGCTCTGGATAGCACTTCCCAGCAAAACACATGTAGAAGGCAGTTGATCTCCACATTTCCAACAGACCTACCAGGTTTATTTTAATGGGACTGGTTGAACAGTAGGTGTAGTCAAAGGAGGGAAACGGAGGCAGGGTGGGGCACTGCCTCACCCAGAAAGTGCAACTGACAAGAGGATTGGGGGACTTCCCTGCACCCCTGGAACTCCATTTAAGATATTGCACTCTCCCATGACCTCTGCAACCAATAGACCAGGAGATCCCTGATGGACTGAAAAGCACCCCAAGTTACCAGTACAGATCTGAATGGTAGCTACAGCTGGAGCCATGGGTTGTTGGCACAGATCTGGGTGGACATTTTGACTAGCATTGAGAGCACATGAAGGACAGAGCTGCCTGCTCCCCAGAAAGAAGGGGAACTTAAAGCAGGCAGAAAGGTGACATGGCTGGGAAGACCCTACCCCCACTAAGACAAGGAAACTGAAGCCCTCTTATTTGAAAGTTTTGTAGCCAGCACATCAGTTTGCGCTCAAGCTGGGACGACTGAACTCAGTGTGGGGAAGGGCATCTACTATGGCTGAAGTCGGTCTAAACTTTCCTATACATATAAAAAAAGTAAGAGAAAAATGACACAGAAGCTGGACAGAGTTCATGACAGTCCATCAGCACCTCTGCAGGCAGAGAATGCACACACTGCCTCCTAAGGCAACACCCTGACACATGTATAACCCAAAAGACACCTAACAGAGAACTCTGGCTGACACCTGGCATGTGCCCTTCTGAAATGAAGCTACCAATGGAAAAATCAGGCAGTAATTGTTGCTCTTCTGCAACCCCCAAGGATTATTCCTAGGCAAGAAATGTCTGGAATGGACTTCCAGCAGCCCTACAGCAGAGGGACCTGACTGTTATAAGAAAAACTAAAAAAGAAAACAGAAAGAAATAGATTCGACATCAAAGGAAAGTTCACTCAGACAACCCATCTGAAAGACACCAACTTTAAAGGCCATAGGTAGATAAATCTACAAAGATGTGAAGAAATGATAACAAAAAGGATGAAATTATCAAAGACCAGAATGTCTTTCCTCCTCCAAGGGATCACAGCTCCTCACCAGAAAGGTAATAAAGCTGGATGGATAATGAGTTTGATGAATTGACAGAAGCAGGCTTCAGAAAGTGAGTAATAAGAAAATTCCCTGAGCTAAAGGAACAGGTTCTAATCCAATGTAAAGAAAATAAAACCTGGAAAAAGGTTATGTGAAATGCTAAATTGAATAACTAGCTTAGAGAAGAACATAAATGACTTGATGGAGCTGAAAAACAGCACAAGAATTTCACAAAGCA
>NW_016108123.1:26316-28734 GCF_001604975.1 Cebus imitator | reverse complement strand
AGAAGGCAAGATTAGAGAAAAAAAGAGTGAAAAGAAATGAACAAAGCCTCCAAGAAATATGGGATTATTTGAAAAGGCCCAATCTACATTTGATTGGTGTACCTGAAAGTGACGGGGAGAATGGAACCAAGTTGGAAAACACTCTTCAGTATATTATCCAGGAGAACTTCCCTAACCTAGCAAGGCAGGCCAACATTCAAATCCAGGAAATACAAATAACACCACAAAGATATTCCTAAAGTATAACATCCCAAGTACATAATCAGATTCACCAGGATTGAAATGAAAAAAAAAAAAAATGTTGCATCACCCACAAACGGAAGCCCATCAGGCTCAAAGCACATCTCTCAGCAGAAACCCTGAAAGCCAGGAGGGAGTAGGGGGCAATATTCAATATCCTTAAAGTGAAGAACTATCAACACAGAATTTCATATCCAGCCAAACTAAGCTTCATAAGTAAAAGAGAAATAAGATCCTTTATAGACAAGCAATTGATGAGAGATTTTGTCACCACTAGACCTGCTATACAAGAGCTTTTGAAGGAAACACTAAACTTGAAAAGGAACAATCAGTACCAGCCACCTCAAAAATGCAGCAAATGGTAAAGACCAATGATACAATGAAGAAATTGCATCAACTAATGGGTAAAACAACAAGCCAGTAAAAAATGACAGGATCAAATTCACACATAACAATATTAATGATAAATGTAAACAGGCTAAATGTCCTATCAAAAGACACAGGCTGGCAAACTGTATGAAAAATCAAGAGCCATTGGTTTGTTGCATTCAGGATACTCATCTCACATGCAAACACACACAAAGACTCAAAATAAAGGGGTGTAATAAGATTTACTAAGCAAATGGAGAGAGAGAAAAAAAGAAAAAACAGGGGTTGCAATCCTAGTCTCTGATAAAACAAACTTTAAACCAACAAAGATCAAAAGAAAACAAGAAAGGCATTACATAATGGTAACAGGATCAATGCAAGAAGAAAAGCTAACTATCCCAAAAATGTATGCACGCAATACAGCAGCACCCAGATTCATAAAGCATGTTCATAAAAACTTAATAAGAGGCTAAGACTCCCACACAGTAATAGTTGGAGACTTTAACACCCCACTGTCAATATTAGACAGATCAATGAGAGAAAAATTCTAGGTTATTCAAACCTTGAATGCAGATCAGGACCAAGTAGACATAATAGACATTACAGAACTCTCCATCCCAAGTCAACAGAATTTACATTCTTTTCGGCATCACATCACACTTACTCTAAAACTGTCCACATAATTGAAAGTAAATCACTCCTCAGCAAATACAAAAGAATGGAAATCATAGCAAAGAGGTTCTCAGACCACAGTGCAATCAAATTAGAACTCAGGAATAAGAAACTAACTCAGAACCACAACAACTTCATGGAAACTGAACAACTGATTCCTGAATATCGACTGGATAAACAGTGAAATAAAGGCAGAAATAAAGACGTTCTTTGAAACCAATGAGGATGAAGATAAAACATACAAGAATATCTGGGGGAGAGGGGATCCAAGATGGCCGTTTAGGAACAGCTCAGGATTGCAGCTCCCAGTGAAAGCACAGGGGGTGAGTGGACGCTGCATTTTTATTGCTTACAGGCTAGGAAATTCCAAGGCAAAGGAGTTCCACAGGTTGCCAGCACAGCGGCCTCAGCCAGCACGGCTGTGTCGGACAGTGCCGCTGCTTTGCCCTGCGTGGCTGCTTTGTCAGCGCCCCGGCGCAGTGGTTCTCTGTACAAAATACACTGGTCTGTGTGCCCTTTTGGCCGGTGATTGGAGTCACGGGAAGTCACCCATTCATCTATTTAAAAAGGGGACTGAACAGGGAACCAGAACAGTAGATTCCAGGGCAAAAAAAGCACCAGGAATCTCAGTGCCGCTGTTTAAGCCAGTGCAGTGAGTCACCACCTGGGAAAACACACAGATCCTTGCACCTCTTCAACAGGTGATTGGAACATCAACTTAAAAAAAGAAAAGTCTCTGAGGCAGAGATCCAGGCGGTCAGTGTCATCTGGGCCCACCCCCACAAAAGAATAGCAATCAGAAACTCTCTGGATTGAGAATTTCACAGCAAGCACAGCTGAACCCCGGACAGTCCAGCTCTGTGGGGGAGTGGCGTCTGCCATTACTGAGGCAGCCCACCCCTACAGAGGTAGTCAGCCAATGCTGAGGCAGCCCGCCATTGCCAAGGAAACCTGCCATTGCTGAGGGAGCCTGCCATTGCTAAGGCAACCCACCACTACAGAGAGACTCCATCTTAACAGTGGTGGGCCACCATTGCCGAGGCAGTTCTAACTACACCCATATGAACAGGACTGAAGGGAAGTTCACTGGGCAGCTGGGTGGAGCCCACAGCAGCTAAGCAACACCTCTACAGGCAG
>NW_016108123.1:24721-25976 GCF_001604975.1 Cebus imitator | reverse complement strand
ACAGAGCACCTGGGAAGAAAAAGTGGTTTATGAGTTCTGCTGCAGCAGACCTAAACGTATGTGCCCAGAAGCTCTGAATGAACAACGGAGCTCACAGTTCAGCATTTGAGCTCCTATAAAGAACAGACCATCTCCTCAAGCAGCTCCCTGACCCCTGTATATCCAAAAAGCCACCTCAAAACGGAAGGATCAGACTCACATTTGGCGGGTATCTTTCTGGGACAAAGATAGCAGAAGAAGAAAACTGGTAACAAACCTTACTGTTCTGCAGCTGCTGCAGGTGATCCCCAGGCAAGCAGGGCCTGGAGTGGACCTCAGCACACCTACAGTAGAGGGGCCAGAATGTCAGAAGGAAAACCAAGAAACAGAAATAACCTCATCATCAACAAACAGAACGTCCACTCAGAGACCCAATCTGAAAGCCAGCAACTACAAAGACGACAGGTGGATAAACCCATAAAGATGGGAAGAAATCAGTGCAGAAAGGATGAAAAACCCCAAAACCAGAACATCTCTCCCCCTACAAGGGATCACAACTCCTCACCAGCAAGGGAACAAGGTTGGATGGAGAATGAGTGTGATGAAATGACAGAATCAGAATTCAGAAGGTGGGTAGTAAGAAACTTCTATGAACTAAAAGAACATGCTCTAACCCAATGCACAGAAACTAAGAACCTTCAAAAAAGATTTGACAAAATGCTAACGAGAATGGACAAAATAGAAAGGAATATAAGTGAATTGATGGAGCTGAAACACACAACATGAGAGCTTTGTGAAGCATGTACAAGTATTAAGAGCTGAATTGACCAAGAAGAAGAAAGGATATCAGAGGTCGAAGATCAACTCAATGAAATAAAATGGGATGGCAGGAATACAGAAAAATGGGTAAAAGGAAAGAAGAAAGTCTCCAAGAATTGTGGGACTGTGTGAAAAGACTTAATCTATGTTTGATAGGTGTAGATTAGGTCTGAATGCCACGAAAAGAATCACTCCAAGCTGGAAAATACTCTTCAGTATATTATCCAGGAAAACTTCCCCAACCTAGCAAGCCTTGGAAATATTCAAGACCAGGAAATACAGAGAACACCACAAAGATATTCGTCAAGAAGAGCAACCCAAAGGCACATAATCATCAGATTCACCAGGGTTGAAATGAAGGAGAAAATACTATGGGCAGCCAGAGAGAAAGGTCGCTTTACCCACAAAGGGAAGACCATCAGACTCACAGCAGATCTCTCAGCAGAAACCCTACAAG
>NW_016108123.1:23105-24133 GCF_001604975.1 Cebus imitator | reverse complement strand
TTACCAAGCAAATGGAGAGCCAAAAAAAAGCAGGAGTAGCAATTCTCATCTCTGATAAATTAGACTTTAAAGCAACAAAGATCAAAAGAGACAAAGAAGGGAATTGCATAATGACAAAAGGATCAATGCAACAAGAAGAGCTAACGATCCTAAATATATACGCACCCAATATAGGAGCATCTAGATACATAAGGCAAGTTCTTAATGACTTACAAAGAGACTTGGACTCCCACAAAATTATAGTGGGAGACGTTAACACCCCATTGTCAATGTTAGACAGATCAACCAGACAGAAAATTAATAAGGATATTCAGGACTTGAACTCAGATGTGGCCTAAGCCAACCTAATAGACATTTACAGAACTCTCCACCCAATATCCACAAAATATACATTATTCTCAGCATCACATTACACCTACTCTAAAATTGACCACATAATTGGGAGTAAATCACTCCTCAGCAAATGCAAAAGAATGGAAATCTTAACAAACAGTCTCTCAGGCCACAGTGCAATCAAGTTAGAACTCAGAATTCAAAAACTAATCCAGAGCCACACAGTTTCATGGATACTGAACAACTTGCTCTTGAATGTTGATTGGATAAACCATGAAATGAAGACAGAAATAAAGATGTTCTTTGAAACCAATGAGAATGTAGACACAACAAACCAGAATCTCTGGGACACATTTAAAGCAGTCTCTAGAGGAAATTATATAGCAATAAGTGCTCACATGAGAAGCAAGGAGAGATCAAAAAATTGATACCCTATCGCCAAAATTGAAAGAGCTAGAGGAGCAAGATCAAAAAATCTCAAAGTCTAGCAGAAGACAAGAATAGCTAAGAGCAGAACTGAAGGAGATAGAGACACAAAAAAACCCTTCAAAAAATCAATAAATCCACGAGCTGGTTTTTTGAAAAGATCAACACAATAGACAGACCACTAGCCAGATTAATAAAAAAGAAAAGAGAGAATAACCAAATTGATGCAATAAAAAATGATAAAGGGGATATCACCACAGATTCCACAG
>NW_016108123.1:21286-22570 GCF_001604975.1 Cebus imitator | reverse complement strand
AGAAGTTCTAGCCAGAGCAATCAGGCAAGAAAAAGAAATAAAGGGTATTCAAATAGGAAAGGAGGAAGTCAAATTGTCTTTATTTGCAGACGACATGATTGTATATCTGGAAGACCCCATCATCTCAGCCCAAAACCTCCTGAAACTGATAAGCAACTTCAGCAAGTCTCAGGATACAAAATCAATGTGCAAAAATCACATGCCTTCCTATACACCAATAACAGACTTAAAGAGAACAAAATCAAGAACGAACTTCCATTCACAATTGCCAGAAAGACAATAAAATACCTAGGAATACAACTAACAAGGAACACAAAGGACCTTTACAAGGAGAACTACAAGCCACTGCTCAACGAAATAAGAGAGGACACAAACAGATGGAGAAACATTCCATGTTCATGGTTAGGAGGAATCAATATGGTGAAAATGGCCATACTGCCCAAAGTAATTTAAAGATTCAACGCTATCCCCATCAAGCTACCAATGACCTTCTTCACAGAACTGGAAAACACCACCTTAAACTTCATATGGAACCAAAAGAGAGCCCGCATAACCAAGTCAATTCTAAGCAAAAAGAACAAAGTGGGAGGCATCACACTACCGGACTTTAAACTATACTAAAAGGCTGCAGTAGTCAAAGCATCATGGTATTTGTACCAAAACAGCGATATAGAGCAATGGAACAGAACAGAGATTTCGGAGGCAACACAACATATCTACAACCATCTGATTTTTGACAAACCTGACAAAAACAAGCTATGGGGAAAGGATTCCCTGTTTAATAAATGGTGTTGGGAAAACTGGCTAGCCATATGCAGAAAGCAGAAACTGGACCCCCTACTGACACCATACATTAAATTAACTCCAGATGGATTAAAGACTTAAACATAAGACCTAACACCATAAAAACCCTAGAAGAAAATCTAGGCAAAACCATTCAGGGCACAGGTGTAGGCAAGGACTTCATGACCAAAACACCAAAAGCATTGACAACAAAAGCCAAAACAGACAAATGGGACCTAATCAAACTCCACACCTTCTGCACAGCAAAAGAAACAGTCATTAGAGTAATCAGCAACCAACAGAATGGGAAAAAATTTTTGCAGTTTATCCATCCGACAAAGGGCTGATATCCAGAATTTACAAAGAACTAAAACAGATTTACAAGAATAAAACAAGCAATCCCATTCAAAAGTGAGCAAAGGATATGAACAGATACTTTACAAAAGAAGGCATACATGAGGCCAACAAACATATGAAAAAATGCTCATCATCACTGGTCAT
>NW_016108123.1:5440-20997 GCF_001604975.1 Cebus imitator | reverse complement strand
TGGAATATTATGCAGCCATCAAAAACGATGAGTTTGTGTCCTTTGTGGGGACACGGATGTACCTGGAAACCATTATTCTCAGCAAACTGACAGAAGAGCAGAAGATCAAACGCCGCATGTTCTCACTCATAGGCGAGTGTTGAACAATGAGAACACATGGACACAGGGAGGGGAGCACTACACACTGGGGTCAGTTGGGGGGAAATAGGTGAGGGACGGTATGGGGTAGGGGTTGGGGAGAGATAGCAAGGGGAGAGATGCCAGATGTAGGTGATGAGAAGGAAGTCAGCAAATCACACTGCAACATGTGTACCTATGCAACAATCTTGCAAGTTCTTCACATGTACCCCAAAACCTAAAATGCAATAAAATAAATAAATGCGAAAAAAATAAAAATAAAATTACATCATAAAAAAAAGAATATCTGGGAAACATTTAATGCAGTGTCTAGAGGAAAATTTATAGCAATATATGCCCATATGAGAAGTGAGGAAAGATCTAAAGTTGATAACCTATGTTCAAAATTGAAAGAACTAGAGGAGCAAGATATAAAAATAAAAGGAAAAAAATCAAACCTAGGAGGAAAGAAATAACTAAGATTGGAGCTGAAATGAAAGAGATAGAGACATAAAACTCCTTCAAAAATCAATAAATCCAAGAGCTGGCTTTTTGAAAAGATCAACAAAATAGACCACCAGCCACACTAGTAAAAAAGAAAAGAGAAAAGAATTGAATAGTTGTCATTGATTCTAGAGAAATACAAACTATCATCAGAGATCATTACAAAAAACTCTAGACACATAAACTGGTAAGCCTAGAAGAAATCAATAAATTCCTAGACACTTACATCCCTCCAAGACTAAACCAGGAAAAAAAGTTGGATCCCTGAATAGACCAATAACAAGGTCTGAAGTTGAGGCAGCATTTAATAACCTACCAACAAAAGTCCAGGTCTAGACAAGTTTACAAATGAATTCTGCCAGAAGTGCAAAGAGGAGCTGGTATCATTCTTTCTGAAACTATTCAAAACAGTACAAAGAAAGGCAATCCTCCCTATCTCATTTTATGAGACCAACATCATCCCAATACAAAAACCCAGCAGAGACACAAATGAAAAGAAAACTTCAGGCCAATATCCATGATTAACATTGGTGCATACATCTTCAATAAAATACTGGCAAATTGAATGCAACAGCACATCATAAAACTTATCCAGAATGATCAAGTAGGCTTTTCCCAGGATACAAGGATGGTAAAACATATACAAATCTATAAAAGTAATCCATCACCTAAACAGAACCAAAGACAAAAATCATGATTATGTCAATAAATGCAGAGAAGGCCATCAACAAAATTCAACACGACTTACGCTAAAAACTCTCAGTAAACTAGGTATTGATGGAATGTATCTGAAAATAATAAAAGCTATTTACAACAAACACAAGTCAATATCATACTGCATCAGCAAAAACTCAAAGCTTTCCCTTTGAAATCTGGCACTAGACAAGGATGCCCTGTCTCACCAATTCTATTCAATATAGCATTGGAAGTTCTAGCCAGAGCAATCAGGTAAGAAAAAGAAATAAAGGGTATTCTGTTAGGAAAGGGGGAAGTCAAATTGCCTGTATTTTCAGACAACATGGTATATTTAGAAGACCCCATGGTCTCAGCCCCAAATCTCCTTAAACTGATAAGCAACTTCAGCAGAGTCTCAGGATACAAAATCAATGTGCAGAAATCACAAGCATTCCTATGCAGCTATAACAGGCAGCCAAATCATGAGCAAACTCTCATTCACAATTGCTACAAAGAGAATAAAATACCTTAGAGTATGACTAACAAAGGATGTGAAGAACCTCTTCACGCAGAACTACAAATCACTGCTCAAGAAAATGAGAAGACAAAAACAGATGGAAAAAAATTCCATGCTCATAAATAGGAAGAATCAATATTGTGGAAATGGCCATGCTGCACAAAGTAACTTACAGAAGGAATGCTATCCCCATCAAATTACCATTGAGCTTCTTCACAGAAGTGAAAAAAAAAAAAAGAAAAAGAAAAGAAAAACAAAAATACTAAAACGTTAAATGCCATATGAAATCAAAAGAGAGCCCAAAGAGCCAAGACAGTCTTAAGCAAAAAGCATAAAGATGGAGGCATCATGCTACCTGACTTCAAGCTATACTATAAGGCTGCAGTAATCAAAACAGCATGGTGCTAGTGTCAAAACAGAGATATAGACCAATGCAAAGTAACGGAGTCAACACCACACATCTACAACCATCTATTTTTGACAAACCTGGTAGAAACAAGCAAGCAGGAAAAGGTTCTCTGTTCAATAAATGGTGTTGGGAAAATTGGCTAGCGATTTGCAGAAAGCTGAAACTGGACCCCTCCTCACATTTTACAATAAAATTAACTCCAGATGGATTAAAGATTTAAGCATAAGACCTAACACCTTAAAAACCCTAGAAGAAAACCTAAGCAAAATAATTCAGGACATAGGCATAGACAAGGACTTCATAACTAAAACAGCAAAAGCAATGGCAACAAAAGCCAAAATAGACAAATGGAATCTAATTAAACTTAAGAGTTTCTGCACAGCAAAAGAAAAAATCATCAGAGTGAAATAGCAACCAACAGAATATGAAAAAAGTTTTTCAAGCTACCCATCTGACAAAGGGCTAATATACAGAATCTACAAAGAACTAAAGCAGATTCACGAGAAAAAAACAAACAAACAAAAACAAAACCATTCAAAAGTCGGTGAAAGACATGAATAGACACTTTTCAAAATAAGACGTTTATGAGGCCGAGAAACATATAAAATAATGCTCATCATCACTGGTTATTAGAGAAATGCAAATCACAATCACATGCCAGTTAGCATGGTGATCATTAAAAAACCTGGAGATAGTACAGGCTGGAGAGGATGTGGAGAAATAGGAATGCTTCTACACACTTGGTGGGGGTGTAAAAGATACTGGAGAGGATGTGGAACAATAGAAACAGTTTTACACTGTTGGTGATAGTGTCAATTATTCAACCATTGTGGAAGACAGTGTGGGGCTCCTCAAGGATCTAGAAATGGAAATTCCATTTGACCCAGCAAACCTATTTCTGGGTACATAGCCAAAGGATTATAAATCATTCTATTATAAAATCACATGTACATGTATGTTCATTGTAGCACTGTTTACAACAGCAAAAACCTGGAACAACCCAAATGCCCATCAGTGATAGACTAGATAAAGAATATATGGCACATAGGCACTATGGGATACTATGGAACCATAAAAAAGGATGAGTTCATGTCCTTTTAAGGGACATGGAAGAAGCTGGAAACTATCGTTCTTAGCAAATTGACACAAGTAAACCAAACACCGTCTGTTCTCACTCATCAGTGTGTATGAAACTATAACACATGGGCAAAGGGAGGGAAATATCAAACACTGGGATACGTTTGGGGTGGTGGGCTAAGAGAGGTACAGCACTGAGAGGGGAGAATGGGGAGTGATAGCTTTGGTAGACATGCATAATGTAGGTGACAAGGGAATGGAGACAGTAAACCACCGTGGCATGTGTGTACCTTTGCAGCAATCCTGCAAAATCTGCCCATGCTCCTCAGAACTTAAAGTACAATTAAAAAAATAAAAAGGCAGGGCAAGGTGGCTCACGCCTGTAATCCCAACACTTTGGGAGGCTGAGGTGGGTGGATCATGAGGTCAAGAGATTGACCATCCTTGACAACATTATGAAACCCTGTCTCTACTAAAAATACAAAAAATTAGGTGGGTAACAAGAGCGAAACTCTGTCTCAAGAAAAAAAAAGAAGAAAGAAGAGAGAGAGAGAGTGAGAGAATGGAGACAGAGAGAGAGAGAAGAAAAGAGAGAAAGAAAGAGAAAGAAAGAAAAAGAAAGAGAGAGCAAGGCAAGTAAGCCCATCATTGCTGGTCATTAGTGAAATGCAAATCAATACCACAATAAGATACCATTTTACTCAAGTTAGAATGGCTGTCATTAAAAAGGAACAAATAGATTCTGAAAAGGATTTGAACAAATAGGAATACTTTTGCACTGCTGGTGGAAGTATAAAGTAGTTCATTGTGGAAGACAGTGTAGCAATTCCTCAATGATCTAGAACCAGAAATACCATGTGACCCAGGAATTCCATTGCTGGGTATATACCCGAAGGATTATAAATAATTCCACTCTAGAGGCAGATGCACATGTATGTTTATTGCAGCATTGTTCACAATAAAAAAAAACACTTGGAACTAATCCAAATGTCCATCAGTGATGGACTGGATAAAGAAAACGTGGCAAATATACACCATAAAGTACTATGTAGCCATAAAAAAAGATGAGTTCATGTCCTTTGCAGGGACACAAGTGAAGCCGGAAACGATCCTGGTCTGCAAGCTGACACAAGAACAGAAAAGGAAACACTGTATGTTCTTACTTACAAGTGGGACTGGAACAATGAAAACGCAGGAACACAGGAAGAAAACATCACACACTGGGGCCTCTTGAAAATTTGGGGGGTAGGGGATGGACAGCATTAGGAGAATTACCTAAAGTAGTTAATGAGTGCAGCAAACCACCATGGCACATGTATACCTGTGTAACAAACCTGCACGTTCTACACATGTATCTCAGAACTTAAAGTATAATTTTAAAAAGTTAACTTTAATGAAAGACGTTACATATTGCATTACTATCAATTATGAAACTATGGCTAATTTCCAACAAATGTTAAAAATGAGACATAATAACACAGTGGAGATTCCTTAAAAAAATTGTCTGACAGTATTATTTCAGAGACCCAGGCATCAGGTTCGGAGATTATTTTCTCAGCTTGTTTTTCTCTGTGTTAATTCTTATAGTTGCATATTGAAATTCTTGCACAGTGTTATTCAGCTCTGTCAGACACATTAGGTTGTTTTTTATACCAGCTGCTTTGTATTTAAGCTTCTGTATTGCTTTCTCATTCTTAGTTCTCTTAGATTGGCTTTTGATTTTCTTTAATCTCAATGATCCTAATTTCTATTTATATTCTAAATTCTATTTCTGTGAATTCACCCAGTTTGGCATAGTGAAAAAATATTTGGAAGACTTGTGTTGACATATGGACATATGACAGTCTGGCCATTTAAATTACTAGAGTCCTTATTTGGATTCTTATCTCTGCATGTGGTTATATTTTTAACTCTAGTGTAGACTGAGTACAATCTGTAGTCCTATTCTGAATTTCACTGGACCAATGTTTTTTGCAAGGTTTTTATTTAAACCTGGTTCCTTGTCTCTTGTTTCACAAAGGGTATGTTACTAATTTTGGTGTTGAAACATTGGAATGTGATTCAGCAGGTGACACTTGGGCTTACTGGTTACTTAGTAGACAACTGCTCACTTGTAATTTTTTTTCACAGCTGCAGCTGTGTTTTCTCTTAATTATCTGAAAGTGTGGGTTTTTTCTTACTAACTTTTGAGTGTAGGTTATGACTATTACTCTTGCACTACACAGTACTGCCCTGAAGCTATCTCTGTTTTTATTTCTTCCAGTTTGGAGCAGTAGATAAAAGGATCCTAGTAGTGGCTGTGGACAGGAGTTGTTTGCTTGTTTCCTAGGGCCTCCACCCCAGGGAAATGATGGTCATCAATCTCTCAATGCAATCAGCCCTGGATGGATTGCTTGTGCTATAGGCACAAGCCACGGATTATCTGTCTGATAATTAGTTATGTAGGGTGTGTGAAACTTATGGGAGAGGGACTAGTCTCCTATCCTTGAGTCAACTGAGAGCATGTTGGAAGTGTAGAGGACTTGGGTTCTTTTCTCCTTTGTTAGTTTGAGTGTCAAAGGCAGTTCCACTTCAGAGGTTGAGCAGAAATGCTTTCAGTTACCTCTGGATGCTATGTCCAGGGTTTTCCTAAGTTGCTACTAGTTGATAGCTCTGATGGGTGTGGCTCTAGAGACTCACTTAGCTCTGGAGGTCCAGGTCTGGTGGACCTGCACAACAAGAACATATGGGACTGGGCTATCACATAATAGTTTGGTTACTTTTCTATAGGACTGCTGCAATATGCCTGTGGCTCATTCCAGTCCCTACTCACATCAATTGTTCAATCTTGATGTTTCACTAGTGAAGGCTGAAAACAGCAAAAATGGCAGCATTTTTTTTTCTCTCTCTGGGAGCTTGATCCCAGGGAGATATGAGCCTATTGCTATCCTGAAGGCACCTGTAGCACATGACTGTGTACCGTGGTTGAAAAATACACCTCAGTGAATAAAAATGGGACTGGACACTCATTTTAAAAAGCTGTCTGACCACTTTTATAGTGCAATTGTGCTGTCCTAAAGGGTATGCTTCAGTTCCTGGTTGCCTCAGATGCTTCAGAGTTTGACATCTGAAACAGCTAAATAATATAAGCAATCAAATTTGTAGCTCATCCTTCTCTCTTACAGCTCCATTTCAGGAAGGATACAAATCTCTGTTGGTTGGTGAACACCACTGTGGATAGATGTCAGGTCCCACTGGGAAGACTCACTCAGGGAAGAGAAATAGGATCAGGAACCCACTATAAAAAGCAACCTGGGTACATTTTGGTAGAGCAGCAGTGCTGTGCTGAGGGATCACCTTCACCTGTCTCATAGATAAGCAACCTAGAAACTTACATGAGTGAATGCTAGCAGCTGTGCCAATAGAAAAGGGCTGCCTGGGCAGCAGGCATACCACCATGAAGACACTATTATATGTTTTTCTCATTACCATGGATACAGTAAAAATAAACAGGCAACATGGCATTGACAGGCAAAATCACATCTACAATTGTAAAAAATTGGGGTAAAAGTGGCCAGCATTTTTGCACCCTATGAAAATGGCACCCTTACTCCTAACAGTTTCTTATGCCTTATGCAAATGACACACCTGGTTCATCCAATCTTTTGTGCCCTATGTAAATCAGACACTTTTGTGCCCTATGTAAATCAGAAACTTAAAAACTCTTGCATTTCAGCATGGAATCAGCAATCCATTTTTTCAGGCCCATTCTGTGCAGCAGAAAGCTCTCCTTTTTGCCTATTCTTAAGCTCACTTTTTGTGTGTATTTGCATTCTAGTTTTTCATGGCCATGTGACAATGAACCTCATGTTTCACCCTCAGACAATGAAGCCACTTCTCAGTGACTGGCTGGAATTCCATTAGTGTGGCTTACGTTTTGAGGTACTTTGAAAGTGGGGCCTGCAGTCTGAGCAGTGGCTCAGCTCCTGCATTCAGCCTATTTCCTAAAGTTACGTAAAGGGCCTCCATCTTTTTTTTTTTTCCTTCATTTTTTTGGACTCAGTTTCGCTCCATTATCAGGCTGGAAGTGAAGTTGTGAGAGCTCGGCTCACTGCAGTCTCTGCCTGCTGAGTTCAAGCAATTCTGCCTCAGCCTCCGAGTAGCTGGGATTACAGGGGGCTGCCAGAACACCCAGGTAACTTTTGTGTTTTTAGTAAAGATATGGCTTCAACATGTTGGCCAGGCTTGTCTCAAACTCCTAACATTGTGTTCTGCCCTTGTCAGCCTTTTAAAGTGCTGGGATTATAGCAATGAGTCACTTTGCCCAGCCCTAACCTTCTACATTATTGGAGCTGTAGCTATGGTTGCTGAAAAGCCTGAGCATCTAAGTCTCCAGGATATTTATGGATTCCTTAATGCTTTCTTTGTGGATACTCCACTTAGCTCTCTCTGTCATACTAAGCACACTGGTGGAATGAATTTCCAAAGAGATTTTCTTGCCTGAGGATACAAACATTTGTGGAGAAAGTGTGCTTTTTCAGGGTTACACATTCACTCACCACTTCCCTGGGTGGGGGTTTCCCTTGGCACCTAGATGTTTCAGCTGAAGATGCTGTATTTACTCACGCTTTTCATTATTTTCCATGAAAGTCATAAACCCTAGCTTTTTCTAGTTTGATATGTGATAGCACAAAAGGGTGGCTGTAGTATATAATAACTTAATTGCATATTTTTCTATAATTTAAAGAAAGCCATTAAATTGTAACTCAAAGAATAAATGCTTTAGGAGATGGTTATTGTATTCTCCATAAAGTGTCTGTTTTATATTACATTTCTGTATAAAAACATCTTAGTACCCTGTAGCTATCTAATATATACAATAAAATTAAAAATAATTAAAACCACAACTCTTTGTGTGTTGATCTTATTATTTGTAACCTTACTGTTTGTTTTTCAAACGCCATGTGTTTCGGAAGAAATCATTAAGAGTTTCTAAATATAAGATTATGAGTTTCCAAATATAAGATTATGTCATCTGCAACTGGGATACACTTCACTTATTCCTTTCCATTAGAATGTTTTGTCTTTCTTATTTTATTCCTGAATTCTTTGGCAGGAATTCCCGTACTATGTGAAAGAATACGTGTTAAGAATTGACATCGATGTTCTGTTTCTAATCTTAGAAAAAAGCCTTTCAATTAAAAATTCATCATGTGGCACATATACACCATGGAATATTATGTAGCCATCAAAAACGATATCCTTTGTAGGGACATGGATGAACCTGGAAACCATCATTCTCAGCAAACTGACAAAAAGAACAGAAAATCAAACACCTCATGTTCTCACTCATAGGCGGGTGAGAACATGTCCTTACTCATGAGAAAACATGAACACAGGGAGGGGAGCATCACACACTGGGGTCTGTTGGGGGGCAATAGGGGAGGGACAGAGTGGGTGGGGATTTGGGGAGAGGGAGCATGGGGAGAAATGCCAGATATAGATGAAGGGTAGGAAAGCAGCAAATCACGCTGCCATGTGTGTACCTATGCAACAACCTTACATATTCTTCACATGTACTCCAAAACCTAAAATGCAATAAAAAATGCAGAAACAAATTAAAAAATTATCATATATGGCCTTTATTGTGTTTATATACATTCCTTCTATATGTAGCAGTTTGAGAGTATTGAGACATAAAATTATGGCTAACTATGTGAGTGTTTGTTCCAAATACTTCAAATAATCACGTACTTTTCTGTCTTTGCTTAATAAATATGGTATATTCATTTATATAATTAAGTGTATTGAACCATAGTTGCATCCCTGAGATAAATGCTACATAGCCATAGCAAAGAAATTCTTTTAGTATGTTATTAAATTTTTGTATTCTAGTATTTGGTGGAATATTTTTGCATCTCTGTTTAGAATAAACATTGGTCTGTAGTTGTCTGTTTGTGCCTGTCTGTGTGTATATTTTCCTGACTTTAATATTAGGTTGCTGGCCTTGCTATTTTTATATAATATTGCTATTTATATGTCTTCTTCAGAAAAATATCTGTTAAAATATTTCATCTTTAAAAAAATTGGGTTGTTAATTGGTTAGTTTGTTTTCATTGATATTAAGTTGTAAATTTCTTCAATTGTTTTTTTATGATGGCCTTGGTAAATATGTTTGAAAAGTGTTTCTTTCTTTTTAGTTATTTGTAAATTTTTTAGAAGAATTGATATTCATTCTTTAAATATTTTGTACAATTCAGTAGGAAACTCATCAGGTAATGAACAATTCTATATCTTCTTGGTATTTTTAAGTTTTTTTAATTTTTAAGTTTGACCAAAAATATTGTATAATTTATCATGTACAGCATGATGTTTTGAGGTACCTATACATTACGGAATGGTTAAATTTAGCTTATTAATGAATAGGCTTGCATAATTTCTTTTTGTAACGACAGCTCTTAACAATTATTCCCCACTTTTGAAGAGTATAATTATGTCACCATTAGTTGCAGACATAGTCCTGTACAATATAATTCTCATATTTATTACATCAAATTAAATGTGATTATGTATTCTTGGGGCGTCCATTTTTTGGGGGGGGGGGTCCTGTGTATTTTTATTACCTTCTTCCCCTATTAAATGTTAGCTCACTTATCCACCATTTTATTCTATATTTGTGAAGTCAACATTTTTTAGATTCCAGATTTGAACAAAATTATACAGTATTATTCCTTCTCTTCCTGGATTATTTTATATAGCAAATGTTTTTGCAGTTTATTCAGTGTCACTGAAGAAAATTGTATTATTTTTCTGTAAATAAATATACAGAACTGTATTATTATGTGAATAATGTTGGGCTGACTATATATATTATGTTTTCTTCATTCATCTTCTAATGTACATTTATACATATATAATGTACCTATATACATATGTAATGAAGAAAATTGTATTATTTTTCTGTGAATAAATATACAGAATTGTATTATGTGAATAATGTTGGGCTGACTATGTATATTATGTTTTCTTCATTCATCTTCTGATGTACATATATACACACACATATATATATATACATACATATGTAGCAAATAAATTAACTGCATATTTGTGAACTAGTTCTGTTTTTAACTTTTTGAGAAAGATCTGTATTCTTTTCCTGAAGTTTTATACTAGTTTTCCCACAAACAACCTGTTTTTTTTCTTCACATTCTTACCAGCATTTTTTATTTTTTCTTCTTAATGAAGTGAGGTAAAATCTGACTATGGTTTTGATTTGCACTTTTCTTATGATTAGTGATATAGAACATTTTTATATACTTATTGCTATTTGTATGTGTTTTTAAGAAAAAATATCTGTTAAAATGTTTTTGTCTATAAAAAATAGGATTGTGAAAAGCATACTAACATACCATCTCACACTGGTAACAATGGCAATCATTAAAGAATCTGGAGATAAGAGATGCTGAAGGGGATGTGGAGAAGTAAGAATGCTTTTACACTGTTGGTGAGAGTGTAAATTAGCTCAACCGTCATGGAAAACAGTGTGGCAATTCCTCAAGGATCCAGAAATAGAAATACCATTTGACCCAGCAATGCCATAACTGGGTATATACCCAAAGGATTATGAGTCTATTATAAAGACACATACATATGTAGGTTTATTGCTGCACTGTTGACAATAGCAAACACTCAGAACCAACCCAAATGCCCATCAATGATGGGCTGGATAAAGACCTTTGAAAGGATATTGATGAATCTGGAAACCATTATTCTCAGCAAACTGATGCAAGAACAGAAAACCAAACCCTGCATGTTCTCACTCATGAGTGAGTGTTGAAAAATGAGAACACATGGCCACAGGGAGGGGAACATCACACACTAGGATCTGTCAGGGCTTGGAGTTAGAAGACGGATAGCAGGGATAGGAGACTAGTGGAGGTATATCATTAGAAGAAATACCTAATGTAGATGACAGGGTGATGGATGCAGTACACCACTATGGTACGTGTATACCTATGTAACAAAGCTGCTCGTGTACCCCAGAACTTAAAGTATAATGATAATAAAAAGTAAAAATTGAATTGTTAGTTGGTTTTGTTTTTATTGCTAAGTTGTGAATTTCTTACATTTTAGATTTGAATGCCTCACCAGATGCAGAATTTTGAAATACCATTTTTTACAACCTACATTATTACAAAGTAGGTTGTCCTTAAATTTTGTCAATTACGCCTTTTGCTATGTAGATGCATTTCAGCTTGATGCATCCGATTGCCTATTTTTGGTTTTGTTGCCTGCTTTTTGTGATCTCATCCAGAAAATCCTTGCCAGACTCAATGTTTAAATGTAACTTCAGCAGCTTTCCTTATGGTAATTTTATAGATTCAGGCTTTCATTTTCCTTATAGTAATTATATAAATTCAGGGTTGCATTTAAGTCCCTGATTCATTTAAAGTTGACTTTTGTAAATCATATGAGATACACACCTAACTTTACATGCTTCTGCCGTAGCATATTCTATTTTCCCACTACAATTTAATCAGGATACTGTTTTACCCTAACATTTTGTTTTTCTGGTTTGTCAAAAATTAGTTGATGGTGAATGCATGGATTTATTTTGAGACTTTTTATTTGGTTTGATTAAACTACCTATCTTTATTAGTATCATGCTATTTTGTATACTGTTGTATTGTAGTGTATTTAGAAGTCTGTAATATCATTTAGAAGTCTGTAATGCCTCCAGTTTTGTTCTTTTTGTTCAGTGTTGCTTTGACTTCCTGGAATCTTTGGGTCCACACAAAGCTTACAGTTTGTTTGTGTAAAGAATGTCTCTCATATTTTGACAGTGCATTAAAGTGCTATATTGTTGGGTTTTATACATATTTTAATAATAATGCTTCAAATTTATAAAAATATGTGTCTAATTTATTTACACTTTATTCCATTTGTTGTCAACGTTTTATGTCTTTTTGAGTAGAATTCTTAAGCTAATATTTATGTTTTTGTAGGTTTTGTAAATGAGATTATTAAGAATTTTACCCACATTTTACTATAAAAGTATAGACACTGTTCTTATTTCCACATATTTAATTTTTGTCTCCAATTCTACTTTATTAGTTAGCTGTAACAATTTTTTGATGGTTTGTTCAGGTTTATATATACATAATATGTCAACTGCAAAATGAGACAATTTCAATTTTTCCTTCCTATTTTGATATTTTCCATGTTTTCTTAACATAATAGATCTAGCTACATGTTTTAATGCTATGTTAAACAAAAGTGGTAAAAGTGGACATTCTTGTCTTGTTTCATCTTACAGTAAAACATTTCTGCTTTCACGCATTCAGTATGTTACCTGTGGGTTAAAGTATGGTTTTTACCATGTTGTGTATATTTCCTTTACTTCACATTTTTGAAAATTATGTCTAAAGGAATGCTGAATTTTATCAAATGCTTCTTCTGCACCTAAATAGTTTTATCTGTTATTATTGTACTATAACGTATCATGTTTATTAAATTGTAAATGTTAATTCTTGCACTCCTGGGATGATTCCATTTGACTGTGTGATGAAAGATTTCTTAATTGTGATCTTGAATTTGATTTGCTACTTCATTACAGAGGATTTTTGCCATCTATTTTCATGGGAAACATTGGTCTGTAGTTTTGTCACTGTTGGGCTGGTGTCTGATAACTCTATCAGCTTAAGGCTGGCCTTGTAAAATTGAGCTTTGAAATATCATGCTGTGAAGTTTTTAAAAGAGTATGAGAAAAATTCATAGCGGTTCTTTTCTTAAATATCTTTAGCATTCACCAAGAATGTCATTCTATCTTGAGGTTTTCTTGATAGATACTTTATTTCTTATTTAATCTTCTCATTTTTTCTTGATGTATTCAAAATTTTTATTTCATTTTGATTTATTTTAGTAGGTTTTATGTGTCCAGGAGTGTACTTATTTCTCTAGGTTATCTAGGATGTTAATGTATAATTGCTAATACTAATCTTTTATGATTCTCTGTGGTATAAATTGTATTCATTGTTTCTTGAGTTTTCTCCTTTTGCTGAGTTCATAAAAAGGCTTTTTGTTTCTCTCTTTCAGAAAATATTTTATATTTTTTTAAGTTCAGTTTTTTAAAATGTTATCTTTATTATGTCTTTATAGCACTACTCAGGTGTAGTTTGTCTTCAGTGTGTCTTTTTAATTATGTGAGGTGCATTAATAAATACTTTGAGATATGTATTAATTAAAAATTAATTGCTATTAGCTTTTTTTAAATGCATTTTAGGTTTAGGGGTACATGTGAATATGCAAGACTGTTGCATAGGTACACACATGGCAGTGTGATTTGCTGCCTTCCTCCCATTCACCTATATCTGGCATTTCTTCTCATGCTATCTCTCCCCAACTCCTCACCCCCTGCTGCCCCTCCCTTATTTCCCCCCAACAGACACCAGGGTGTGATGCTGTCCTCCTTGTGTCCATGTGTTCTCATTATTCAACACACGCCTATGAGTGAGAACACGTGGTGTTTGATTTTCTGTTCTTGTGTCAGTTTGCTGAGAATGATGGTTTCCAGGTTCATCCATGTCCCTACAAAGGACACAAACTCATCATTCTTATGGCTGCATAGTATTCCATGCTGTATATGTGCCACATTTTCCCTGTCCAGTCTATCATCGAAGAGCATTTGGGTTGGTTCCAGGTCTTTGCTATTGTAAACAGTGCTGCAATGAACATTCATGGGCACGTGTCCTTATAGTAGAACTATTTATAATCCTTTGGATATATAGCCAGTAATAGGATTGCTGGGCCAAATGGAATTTCTATTTCTAGGTCCTTGAGGAATCGCCACACTGTCTTCAAAATGGTTGAACTAATTTACATTCCCACCAACAGCATAAAAGTGTTCCTGTTTCTCCACATCCTCTCTGGCATCTGTTGTCTCTAGATTTTTTAATTATCGCAATTTTGACTGGCGCGAGATGGTATCTCAATGTAGTTTTAATTTGCATTTCTCTGATGACCAGTGATGATGAGCACTTTTTCATATGTTTGTTGGCCTCATGTATGTCTTCTTTTGTAAAGTATCTGTTCATATCCTTTGCTCACTTTTGAATGGGCTTGTTTGTTTATTTCTTGTAAGTCTGTTTTAGTTCTTTGTAAATTCTGGATATCAGCCCTTTGTCAGATGGGTAGACTGCAAAATTTTTTTCCCATTCTGTTGGTTGCCAATTCACTCTAATGACTGTTTCTTTTTACATGCAGAAGCTGTGGAGTTTGATTAGGTCCCATTTGTCAATTTTGGCTTTTGTTGCCAGTGTTTTTGGTGTTTTGGTCATGAAGTCCTTGCCTATGCCTATGTCCTGAATGGTTTTGCCTAGATCATTTTCTTCTAGGGCTTTTATGGTGTTAGGTCTTATGTTTAAGTCTTTAATCCACTTGGAGTTAATTTTAGTGTAACGTGTCAGGAAGGGTTCTAGTTTCTCCTTATGCCCATGGCTAATCAGTTTTCCCAACACCATCTATTAAACAAAGATTCCTTTCCCCATTGCTTGTTTTTGTCAGGTTTGTGAAAGACCAGATATGTTGTGTTGGCTCAGAGTCCTCTGTTCTGTTCCATTGGTCTATATCTCTTTTTTGGGGCTAGTACCATGCTGCTTTGATTACTGTAGTCTTGCAGTACAGTTTGAAGTCCAGTAGTGTGATGCCTACCGCTTTGTTCTTTTTGCTTAGAATTGACTTGGCTATGAGGGCTTTCTTTTGGTTCCATACAAAGTTTAAGGTGTTTTTTTCCAGTTCTGTGAAGAAGGTGATTGGTAGCTTGATGGGGATAGCATTGAATCTGTAAATTACTTTAGGCAGTATGGCCATTTTCACAATATTGATTCTTCCTAACTGTGAGCATGGAATGTTTCTCCATCTGTGTCCTCTCTTATTTCATTAATAAGTGGTTTGTAGCTCTCCTTGAAGAGGTCTTTACATTCCTTGTTAGTTGTTTTTTTTTCCCCATTTATTTATTTTATTGCATTTTAGGTTTTGGGGTACATGTGAAGAACATGCAAAATTGTTGCATAGGAACACACGTGGCAATGTGATTTGCTGCCTTCCTCCCCAGCACCTACATCTGTCATTTCTCCCCTTGCTATCTCTCCCCAGCTTCCCACCCCCCACCATCCCTCCCCTATTTCCCCCCAACTGACCCCAGTGTGTAGTGCTCCCCTCCCTGTGTCCATATGTTCTCATTGTTCAACACTCGCCTATGAGTGAGAACATGCGGCA
>NW_016108123.1:0-5290 GCF_001604975.1 Cebus imitator | reverse complement strand
TTGCTATTGTAAACAGTGCTGCAATGAACATTCGTGTGCACGTGTCCTTATAGTAGAACGATTTGTAATCCTTTGGATATATACCCAGTAATGGGATTGCTGGGTCAAATGGAATTTCTATTTCTATGTCCTTGAGGAATCGCCACACTGTTAGTTGTATTCCTAGGCATTTTATTCTATTTGTAGCAATTGTGAATGGCAGTTTGTTCTTGATTTCACTCTCTTTAAGTCTGCTATTGGTGTATAGGAATGCTTGTGATTTTTGCACATTGATTTTGTATCCTGAGACTTTGCTGAATTTGCTTATCAGTTTCAGGAGATTTTCAGCTGAGACAATGAGTCTTCTAGATATACAATCATGTCATCTGCAAATAGAGACAATTTCACTTTCTCTTTTCTTATTGGAATACCCTTTATTTATATTTTTTGCCTGATTGCTCTGGCTACAACTTCTAATCCCATATTGAATAGGAGTGGTGAGACAGGGCACCCTTGTCTAGCGCCAGATTTGAAAGAGAATGCTTCCGGTTTTTGGCCGTTCAGTATGCTATTGGTTGTTGGTTTGTTTTAAATAGATTTTATTATTTTGAGATACATTCATAAACACCTAGTTTAATCAGGGTTTTTAGCATAAAGACCTGTGGAATTTTGTCAAAGACCTTCTCTACAACAAGATAATCCTGCGGTTTTTGTCTTTGGTTCTGTTTATATGCTGAATTATGTTTTTAGACTTGCGTATGTTGAACCAGCCTTGCATCATTGGGATGAAACCTGCTTGATTATGGTGGTTAAGCTTTTTGATGTGCTGTTGCAATCGGCTTGCCAGCATTTTATTGAAGATTTTTGCATCCATATTCCTCATGGATATTAGCCTGAAGTTTTCTTGCGGAGTCTCTGCTGGATTTTGGTTTCCAGATGATATTGGTCTCATAAAATGATCTGGGAATAATTCCCTCCTTTTGGAGTATTTGGAATAGTTTTAGAAGGAATAGTACCAGCTCCTTTTTGTATGTCTGGAACCCATCTGGACCTGGGCTTTTTTTTTGAGTGGTAGGCTCTTAATTGCTGCCTTAATTTCAGACCTTGTTATTGGTCTATTCAGCGTTTGACTTCTTCCTGGTTTAGGCTTGGGAGGATTCAAGTGTCCAGGAATTTATCCATTTTCCAGGTTTACTAGTTTATGTGCATAGAGTTGTTTGTAAAAATCTCTGATGATGGTTTGAATTTCTGTGTAATATGTGGTGATATCCTCTTTATTGTTTTTATTGACTCTATTTGATTATTCTACCTTTTCTTTTTTATTAATCTGGCTAGTGGTCTATTTTGATCTTTTCAAAAATCCAGCTCTTGGATTTATATTTTTTCAAGGGTTTTTTTTTTGTGTCTATCTTCTTTAATTCTGCTCTGATCTTAGTTATTTCTTGTATTCTGCTAAGTTTTGGGTATTTTTGATCTTGCTCCTCTAGCTATTTCAATTTTGATGCTGGGGTTTCAATTTTAGATCTCTCCTTTATTCTCATGCGGGCAGTTATTGCTACATATTATCCTCTAGAAACTGCTTTAAATGTGTCCCAGAGATTCTGGTATGTTGTGTCTTCGTTCTCGTTGGTATTGAAGAACATCTTTATTTTTGCCTTCATTTCATTGTTTATCCAGTCAACATTCCAGAGCCAGTTGTTCAGTTTTCATGAAGCTGTGTGGTTCTGAGTTAGTTTCTGACTTCTGAGTTCTAACTTGATTGCACTGTGGTTTGAGAGACTGTTTGTTATGATTTCCATTCTTTTGCATTTGCTGAGGAGTGATTTACTCCCAATTATGTGGTCAATTTTAGAGTAGGTGTGATGTGGTGCTGAGAAGAATGTATATTGGTCAGAGCTATTAGCTTTCTAAAAAATTCTTTTTATGATACGCCATAGGATTTGTTGTGCATTCATTTTTATTTTTCTCTAAACATAGTTACATTTTTCTTTAATTTTTTAATTCACATATTTGTTGTTCATGGGTATATTTAAATTTTATGAGTTTCCAAGGTTTCAAATATCTGCTTGCTACTGATTTCTAATTGTATGCCATGTAGTCAAATCAGAAGATATAATATGATTTTAACTTTCTTAGGTTTACTGAGATTTGCATTGTTACCTAACATAATCTATGCTGGTGGATGTTTCATATGCAGTTGGAAGGAATGTGTATTTTTATTTAAAATTAAAACTTTAATCTTTTAAAACTTTTAAAAAGTTATTTATTATTTTAGATTAGGAGCCTACATTTTCAGTTTTCCCACAAAGATCTATTACTTCATGCTGAGATTTGGAGTTTCATTAATCTTCCATGCAGATAGAGAACACAGCAGTAAAAAAGGAGAATTTTTTTTCTTTTCTCTTTTACTTCTGTTATATTATCTCTTTTTGGAATCTTTAGTGCCCCTTATTTACAACTTATGTGTGTATGTATCTAAGAATTGGCTTCCACTTACAATTGAGTACATATGAGTTTTTTTTTTGTGCATGTGTGTGTGTGTGTATGTGTAATTCTTTTAGAAAAATGACCCCTTAGCTGTATACATGTTACTGGAAGGAATATGATGTTGTCATTTTCATGATTTTATATTGTATTGTCTACACATATATTTCCTCTGTCCAATTCACTGTTGATAAGTACCTGGTTTGATTCTGTGTCTTAGCTACAATGAAGTGGGTGCTGAAATAGACACATAAGTGAATATGTCTTTTTGTTAAAATAATACATACTTTTGGTTATATGTCCAATGCTATGATTATTTATTAGTGAGTAATGGTAGTTATGTTTTGTTTAATGAAGCAAATGGTAGTTCCATTTTTCATTCTTTGAAAAAAATCTCTAAGCTAGTTTTTAGGGTGGTTTAAGTAACTTACATATTAACCTACAGTTTAAAGTGTTCGCTTTTCTCAGAAAGCCCCACCAATAAATGTTTTTCACTTTTAAAAATAGCTAGAAAAAGAAATGTTTCCTCATTCTCTTAAAGGTAATGTTCTAGCCAGTACAGCTTATGCCTGAATGTTAGCATCTTTGGAGTCTAAGATGAATGGATCACCAGTGGTCAGGAATTTGAGATCAACTTGGCTGATATGGCAAAACCCCATCTCTACTAAAAATACAAAAAAAAAAAAAAATAGCCAGATGTTATGGTAGTCACCTGTAATCCCAGCTACTTGGGAGGCTGAGGCCAGACGATTGTTTGAAACTGGAGGCAGATGTTGCAGTGAGCCAAGATTGTACCAATGAACTCCAGCCTGAACAATAGCAAAAATTCATCTAAAAAAACCAACCAAACAAACAAACAAAAAAACCGGAGCAGTGTTTTGTAAATGACTGTTAGCTATATTTGGTTAACAATTTAACTCTGATGATTATTTGTTAATTTTTGTTTGATGTTTAGTCCACTAATATAAGTAAGGTGTAAAAGTTTTTTTACTTTATTGCAGGTAGTTTCATCTTTAGGTCTATAATATTTGCTTTATATATTTTGGTGTTTCAAAGTTTGAGGCATTATACACTTATATATAATACCCCAAACATATACATAAATATATATGAATATATATATTTATTATTTTATTTATATGCATATTATTGCATTTTAAATTTTGAGGTAAATGTGGAGAACACGTAAGACTGTTGTATAGGTACACACATGGCAGAGTGGTTTCTGCCTTCCTCCCCTTCATCTATATGTGGAATTTCTCTCCATGTAATCTCTCCCCAACTCCCCACCTCCCACTGTTCCTCCCCTAGATCCCCCCTCGCAGACCCCATTGTGTGATGTTCCCCTCCCTGTGTTCATGTGTTCTCATTGTTCAACACCTGCCTATGTGTGAGAACGTGTGGTGATTGATTTTCTGTTCTTGTGTCAGTTTGCTGAGAATGATGGTTCTCAAGTTCATCTATGTCCCTACAAAGGACACAAACTTATCGTTTTTGATGGCTATATTGTATTCCATGGTGTGTATGTGCCATATCTTCCCTGTCTAGTTTATCATCAATGGGCATTTAGGTTGGTTCCAAGTCTTTGCGATTGTAAATAGAGCTGCAATGAACATTTGTGTGCATGTGCCCTTATAATAGAATGATTTATAATCCTTTGAATATATACCCAATAATGGGATTGCTGGGTCAAATGGAATTTCTATTTCTAGGTCCTGAAGAAGTGCCATACTGTTTTCCACAATGGTTGAACTAATTTACACTGCCAACAGTGTAAAAGTGTTCCTGTTTCTCCACATCCTCTCCAGCATCTGTTGCCCCCAGATTTTAAATGATTGCCATTCTAACTGGTGTCAGCTGGTTTCTCAATGTAGTTTTGATTTGCATTTCTCTAATGTCCAGCAATCATGAGTATTTTTTCATGTCTGTTGGCCTCATATATGTCTTCTTTTGTAAAGTGTCTGTTCATATCCTTTGCTCACTTTTGAATGGGCTTGTTTTTCTTCTTGTAAGTCTGTTTAAGTTCTTTGTAGATTCTGGATATTAGGCCTTTGTCAGATGGGTAGATCGAAAAGTTTTTTTCCCATTCTGCTGGTTGCCGATTCACTCTAATCACTGTTTCTTTTGCTGTGCAGAAGCTCTGGAGTTTGATTATGCCCCATTTGTCTGTTATGGATTTGTTGCTAATGCTACTGGTGGTTTTAGTCATGAAGACCTTGCCTATGCCTATGTCCTGAATAGTATTGAATAGATTTTCTTCTAGGGCTTTAATGGTGTTAGGTATTATGTTTAAGTCTTTAATCCATCTGGAGTTAATTTTAGTGTAAAGTGTCAGGAAGGGGTCCAGTTTCTGCTTTCTGCACATGGCTAGTTAGAATACCCAACATCATTTATTAAACAAAATTCCTTTCCCAATTGATTGTCTTTGTCAGGTTTGTGAAAGATCAGATGGTTATAGATGTGTGGTGTTGCCTCCAAGGCCTCTGTTCTGTTCCATTGGTCTATATCTTCATTTTGGTACCTGTACCATGCTGTTTTGATTACTGTAGCCTTGTAGTATAGTTTGAAGTTAGATAGTGTGATAACGCCAAATTTGTTCTTTTTGCTTAGAATTGACTTGGCTATGCAGGCACTCTTTGGTTCCATATGAAGTTTAAGTTGATTTTTTTCCAGATCTGTGAAGAAGGTCATTGGTGGGGGGATGATCCAAGATGGCTGTTTAGGAACAGCTCAGGATTGCAGCTCCCAGTGAAAGCGCAGAGGGTGAGTGGACGCCGTGTTTTTATTGCCCACAGACTAGGAAATTCCCGGGCAGAGGTGCTCCACG
>NW_016108122.1:338969-359055 GCF_001604975.1 Cebus imitator | reverse complement strand
TTTCTTTCTTTCTTTCTTTCTTTCCTTTTCTCCTTTCTTTCCTTCCTTCTTTTTTTTTCTTTCTTTCTTATTCTGTTTTGGTTTTTAAAGCATAGAAATAGATCAACATTTTTTCATCTTTTAAAATTTTTATTGTACTATAACATACAAAGTACACAAACACTAAGTATACCAATAATTTTTTTTCTTTTTTCTTAAATTATACTTTAAGTTCTGGAATACATGTGCAGAATGTGCAGGTTTTTTACATAGGTATGCATACGCCATAGTGGTTTTCTGCACCCATCAACCCATCATCTACATTAGGTATTTCTCCTAATGCTATCTCTCCACTAGCCTCCCATCCCCAACAGGCCCCAATGTGTGATGTTCCCCTCCATGTGTCCATGTGTTCTCATTGTTCAACTCCCACTTATGAGTGAGAACATGCAGTGTTTGGTTTTTTGTTCCTGTGTTAGTTTGCTGATAATTATGGTTTCCGGCTTCATTCATGTCCCTGCAAAGGACGTGAACTCATCCTTTTCGATGGCTCCATGGTATTTCATAATGTATATGTGTCACGTTTTCTTTATCCAGTCAATCATTGATGGGAATATGGGTTGGTTCCAAGTCTTCATTATCGTGCACAGTGCTGCAGTAAACATACGTGTGCATGTGTCTTTATAGTAGAATGATTTATAATCCTTTGGGAATATACCCAGTAATGGGATTGCTGGGTCAAATGGTATTTCTGGTTCTAGATCCTTGAGGAATCACCACACTGTCTTTCACAATGGTTGAACTAATTTACACTCCCAACAGTGTAAAAGTGTTCCTTTTTCTCCACGTCCCCTCCAGCATCTGTTGTTTCCCGTCAACTTAAAAAAAAAAAAAAATAGTAGCAGCATATGTAACATAAATTGGAGGAAGGCGAAAACCCTAAAAGTTTGCTGACAAGTCTATTGAAGAATATGAACAAAAGATGCAGAAATCCAAAACCAGAGTGCAGTATTCTTAGCCTAATGAGGCAAAATATTTAAATAAAGCTGGCATGAATACAAATTTGCAGAAAAATTTTGGACCTAGCCCCATCCCTGTATTTTCTGCTATTGGTGATTATAGGTCATAGACTATTTAAGGAAACCAGGCCCCTGGACAGAGATAGCATCAGCAATGTTTCCTCCTATACCTTATAAGAGAGGTTGAACTAGGAAAAAATATTTTAATGTTGGAGCATATAGAAACCTTTGTTCAGAATAAACCTTGTTCTTCTTTGGATAAGGCTGAATCCAAGATTTTTCTTGCGTGACGCCGTATGGCAAATGACTTACACATGGTAAAATCTCCCAATCTCTTGCTATACTAAGGATGGTCAATGGACAAATAGCATCAGCATAACCTGGGAGTTTATTAGAGCTTCACTATCTGAGGTTTCACCCATTAAATCAGAATCTGCATTTTAACAAGATTTTCAAGTGATTTCTGTGCACATCAACTTGAGAAGTATTGGCCTCTTGTTTATCCCAAAGGTTTCTGACTTGTCAACATTACTTCAGAACTTAGATCCCCATACAAATGGACAAATCAGGATTATATAAAGGGGAAGAATCCTGATAATGATAACACTTCAGTTCTCTGTAGAGACAGAAGCTTATAAAGAGCTTAAGGCAGTGCCTGGTACATAGGGCTCTGTAGTTGATAGCTGCTATATATTATTATTGTTGAGCTATTTTATTTATTATTATTAACTGATTTCTATTACCTGGGTCAGTAGATTAATTGCTTAATCTCTCTAAACATAAGTAAGAAAATTTAAGAAACACATCATGGAGTCAAACTTGTACAAACAGCCACCAGGTCACCCTGCTCCCATACAAAGACAACAAATACAGAGTTTCGCATTGGAATTTGAAAAAATATATAGTTTTTAAAGCCCACAACCTGAAATTTTACTTGATTATTAAACATTTCCTATTCTCTTACATCATAAGATTTAAGTTTAAAAAACCAAACTTACACACAAAAAACCAGGTCATCTTTGATGCAGGTTGAATGCTGGGCCATGACTTACTTGATGGTGTCCTTACTAATATGCCACTAGATAATCAACCCTGACCTACCCTAGGTCGATTATTTTGAGCTGCTTGAGGTCTAGAAATGATTTGACAGCAGAAAATGTGTGTCTAGCAGTTCATCTAAGGAGCAGAGTGAAGAATAAGATGCAATTAAGGAGTCAGAGCAATCACTCAGAGTGTCTTTGGAACACTTTCGATGTTGAATTGAAAGAGTTATGACTGACAAGTGTGTGTCTGTCTCTGCCTCTTGAAATATACCAGTGGCTGTAATTGGCATTGATTGCATTCAGTCCTGTACCTTTGCAGAGCAAACAGACCTCTGTATGGAGTGGATTTCATTCTAATGGTGAACTGACAGGCTTCTAATAATGGTCACTCAGCTACTCATGAGAAGAATGCTTGCCTTCTGGCTGAACATTCAATCATGCTGCTTCCCTGAAATATTTGTCTCTCTTGCTCCATTAAAAGATAATTCCATCTCTATGTTATTGCAACTTTTTTCTTTCCTGGAAACATTTTTGGAGGTAAACAGTGGTTAATCCACTAACAATCAGAATATGGTTCTGAGGAACTGTGGGCCTTCTCCAATGCCTACCTGGCTCTCGGGAGAACGTAAATAAAGAGGATCATGTATGGCTTCCCTAAAATGTATGAATAATTGCAGTCCAGCATTTTATGGAATGATTATACCTGGGTGGGTATTTTTTATATGCTAAAAATGTATACTGTCAAATAGGTTTGGGATATTCCAGGAGTAAGTAAAATTAAGCAGATTCTTTATTGCAGGTTTTCCTAAACCGTACTGTTTTAAAGGTTTTATGACTCTATAATAGAGAGACAAAATGCATAGTTACTCCTAAATATATTGATTGTGGAACCCTTTTTCATGGAGCACATTACAGATTACTGTTTCTGAGAACAGAAATTAAGATTTACTAATAGTTACTTGCAGACTAATGATCGTAACTAAATAATGTGTTAGATACAAATGGAGGGTATGTGGTAAATTATTTTTTGATGAGGTGTTTTATTCAGAAAGTGCCATAATGTACACATAAGGTGCTGTTATGTACAAGTCAAATTTATGAACCTTTTAAGATGGTTCTTAAAAGATTGAAACAACCATGCCTAGTGGGAACTATCCCAATAACATTGACCCATAATTCTCATTGCTTGGAGATTGATTATGAAGACAGAATTAAGACATTAAAGCAACTGCTATGTGACAATTGTTATATTGGATGCAATCCTAGAATATTTACCAATCCAAATGAGTAACAAAATTTTAATAAGTAATGAGAGAACAATAAGTCACCTACATTTCCCACTAGAAAAAATAAATAATGGCATTAATTCACCTCTTCTAAATGTTCTAATTGGTTCCTGCTGTTTAATACCTTGGCACAGGATTGGATTTTTTGCACAGTACAGCAATTCTAAAATGAAATATTGACTTAATAGATAACACAATAGATATGTAGATTGACAGAGAGAAAAAATTTTAAATGCCATGTTATAGAATAATGTTACAATTGTGAGATCATATTTAGTTATTATGTGAATGTTTTAAAATGACATTTCTATTTCTTAGATCCCATATAGTACATGATTTTTATCAATGTTTGAAAGAGAACGTATCTATCATTCATATCTTATATGTGTATTTTATAGATCTATATATTTGTCCTTCCTGATGAGAGGCTTGTAACATAACATTTCATATAGCTTTAATTTCTTCAGGTGAATGCCAGTGAATTTGTATTTTAGTTTATTTATAGGCCCTCTGAATTATTATGCGTGTTATGTTTTTGATAATAACAATACAAAATAATTTAATGACTCAGTTTCTTTAATCCTATGAATAAAATATAAATGAGTTTAATTTGCATACATTAATTAAGTGCTTCAGTGTATTTCCTTATGATATCTTTTTAAAGAAATCCAATTTTTTTTTTAACTCATCGCTGTTATGAAATCTGTAAAAGTCAGGTCATATGTATTTGCATATGTTTTCTTTTAGTTTCTAATCACTTTGAGAGACTGCTAAATATTCCTCCAGAGAATATCCAAAGAAAAGAAGAAAACTAGGTCTGCTTTAAACTAATCCTGCATGGTACACTGAGTTGGTTTTTGAACTTGACCACCCTGGAACTGCCATGGAGATTGTTGCACTTTCATCTTCAGAAACCGATGATGCAGTAGCAACATTTGCTTTCCATTTGCAATCTTCTATTCTTGGCTAACCTAAAATGAAGTCAAAAGGATTGGATTTTCTAAGACCAGCAGTAGCCAGAAGTAAATACAGTGTGCTGCTTTATTGTGTCAGATTCCAAAACCTAAAACATCAAAATAACTTTCAAATTTCTTATTAGCAATTTCCAAAACTTTGGAGAGTTCTATAAATGTGGTTGAACAGCTATGTTTTCCATTGTGCAAATTGTATGTATTCATTTAATTACCACAAAATCAGATGTAACAAAATATGTTTTCCATTAATTTTTGGTAATTCTTATTTGAAAAACTATCAACAGAAATATTTGTTATTATCTGCTGATACTGTTCTAGGCATTTTACTTTTTTTTACTTTTTTTTTTCTGTCTGAGAGCTCTGTGAAGTGGCCATTATTAGTATATTAGTGTCACAATTTACAGGTTGGGAAATAGAAGACAAAGAGATGCGAGGTAACAGGAAGAACTAACACATAAGGAGAAATACGTAATGAAGAACCTTGAATTATTCTTAAGAATTATCTTTATTGGATGTCTCTTCCTCATTCAGAAAATGTTTATTTGGTGTCAGCTGTGTACCAGAACTATGCTAACAGCAACATGCAGTAATAAAAATGCAATGCATGGTCCTTTACAATATATAAACATCTGGAGAAAGCATCTATATAAACCACCACCAGCCCAAATCCACATGTGCATTAAATAATTATTTTATTCATTTAATAATGTTTACTGGGTGCCTATTCCACACGAGGTCTTGCCTAGCAAACACTGTCATTTTGACAAAAGTTTACAGTTCTTAGTAATGTTTCTGTTGTTGGAAAATTAATCAGCATCTCTTACATAACCTGGTTGAAATGCTATAGACGTTCGCATTCCTCTGCCTACCGATAGCTTCTGTTATAATATTTATAGCAATGGATAAAAGAAGGTAAATACTGAGGAAGATTAGGAGAAAAGGAAGCTAGAGGACCACATATATTCTATTAGTTTAGACCTAGTCCTTCATAGAAGAAATCCTGAGTGTTTCATTTTTCTTTTCTCTTCTTTTGAAAATGGCTGCATTTGTAGAAAAATTGAACATTTCTTGAACATAGTGTGTATTTTTTATGTCCTAATGGTGGGGTAGGGAATGAAGTGGAAAAATGCTTTCTTTAAGGTCGGTCACATAGATATGGCATCAAGTCCTTACTCTATCGCTTGCCAGATGTGTGATTTTTAGCAAGGTAGTTAATCTCTCTGAATCTTAGTTTTCTCAACCATGAGATAAAGACAAAAGTAACTAACTTGCAGTATCAGAGCTCAGTATTTCAAGTAACGTATATAAATACTGTTCACTTATAAAAATCATTGTTGTGAAGATTAAATGAGATAATGAAAGTGAAGTGCTTAACAGAATTCTTAGTAAAATGAATAACAATTCTCAATAAATAACTGCATTTATTTTAATTGCTATCATTATCTTTTCATCTGCTAGACAAGTGGTTCTCAGGGTTTTCATGTGTCACCTCGATAGAATAATCTGGAATGCTTGTTAAAAAAGGAATCAGATCCCCAAGCCAATTCCTGATTAGCTAAGTAAGAATCCCTACTGGTTTCTTGGGCATCTTAAACCCAGTGTCCTTGAAGTAGAGGCTTTAACTGTCTGTAGAAAGGGACAGTGTCTAGTTAACAAAGTGCCTAGCATATACCACCAACTCATGCAATAAATGGCAGTTGCTATTTTATAACATGCTGTCAGTTATTATCTTGGAAAACCAAGGAGAATCTTGGTTAGGACTAACTTCCTGGGAAATGACTATTTTTCACAAATAACTTATTTCATGTTTGTGTACTAAAAAATTGTACAGTGCATTTCTAAGTACTTAGTTTGATTCTAGGAGCTGTTGTTCTTTTGTTATTTTAAATTGGTTTATCAAAGGTAGGATTGTCATCATCTCTGAACTATTTTATAACTGAGAAATCTGGATAAAGAACTGATAAGAAATTGAATTACATTTGACACGGAGACCAGGACTGAGGATTTTGTCACCACATTAGGAAAGTTGAAATCATAAGAAAAGTACAGTTATCCAATGGGATAGGCATCTTACTTCTCAGGATTGGGTAGCAAATTTTATAGGGAAGTGAGGGACTCTTTTCTGAGAATTTGCTTACTGTTCAATTCGCTTAATACCTGAAATGTGTGTTAAAATCATGAGTCTGAAATTTACCTTTGTATATTTATTTATATATTTTTTAAAGACAGAGTCTCGCTTTGTCACCCAGGCCGGAGTACAGTGGTGCCATCATAGCTCACTGCAACTTCAAATTCCTGAACTTAATCCTCTCACCTCATTCTCCCAAGTACGTAGGACTATGGGCATGTGCCACCACGCCTGGCTAATTTATTATTATTTTTTCATAGAGACAGGGTCTCTTATGTTGCCCAGGCTGGTCTTGAACTCCTGGCCTCAAATGATCCTCCTTGCTTGGCCTCCCAAAGTGCTGGTATTACAGGCATGAGCCACTCTGCCTGACCCTGGAATTTACTTTTAAATCAAAGTTACATAAAAAAAGTTTTTCAAGCAAATCATATGGCTCTACATTAAATCATACTAATAAAATATTGCTGGTGTGTAATCAATTAAAACTCTACAGTTTTGATTTCCATATACTTTGTGGTGTTTGCAAGTAATCAACCTTTTTAAAAATTATTCACTTATCCAGAAGCCTTCAATTGTGGTATCAGAAGTTCAAATACTCTATAACTCTTCCAAAAAAACCTGTAGTTCTGCATCAGATAAAGATGGCTACTCTTACGAATAAAAGGAACTGTAGATTTCTAGAAAAGCTAAGTCATATAGCTTGAGCTGTGCTGTTTGAGGTAGAATCTCCAATTTAGGGCATTCTAGTTCTTGGAAAAAACAATTATTTTCCACCTTATTTTAAAAATTGAAACCCCTATCTTTGGAGGAAGGAGAGGTGGTTTGTTGAAGATCTTCTGGGACTTAAGGATTGGTATTCTTGTCATCCCTATCACAATGACTAGTCTCATGTCAAAAGGCAAAGAATTTAAGCAGTCTTTTAAATTTGTTGGGTTGTTTTTGGAAGTAGGGGAGCAATGTCCATCTTGCCTATTTCCTAGACTTGTGAAAATTCAACTATCTAGATGCAAAACTTCTTTGAAAAGATAAATGTGATATCTCTTCACATGGAATGTGATATATGCTTTTTATTTGAGATTTTTTTTTGAAGGGTGGGTGAGTTTGTAAGACATTATTAATATTCACTGGATTTTATGGCATACTTCCCTGTATAACACTGTTTATAGTCTAATATGTGCTTATTCGTAGTTGTTATATGTTTGCTTACTAGCTAGGATTGTAGGTGCGTGCATTTCTTAATATTGTACTCCATCCTGTGGATTGAGAGTATCATTAATAACAGAGAATATGTCTTTGTTATACAGAATCTCATCCCTAGAAACTGTGCCCTGATAAGCATAGTAGGTATTTAATAAATAGTTGTTAAATGAATGGAAGCATGCCTCCAAAATGCACTGTTCATTTCCAATGTACATGATACATTTATATCTACTCCTTAAAGCCAGTGAAGTTAATGTTTTGAGTTTTTCTGTGGAAGATTTTCTCCGAAGCTAGATATGTTACAAAGTCAAATTTGGAAATCAAGTATATGAATATTGAACAGATGATTCTTCTTCATAATCAATTCTCTTCTGACTTGAAATTCAGATGTATTGTAATTCAAGTGGTTTATAATGGGGAGAATTTGATAATAATCAGCACTGTACTAATAATTTAGATTATATTTCTCTTCTTTTATCTTCTCACAGAGTAAAAACTAGGGTTGTGTGATAATGTTATGTGATAATGTGATAATGTTTGATAGAATGAGATTCATAATCAGATAAACCTGGGTTTAAGTCCCAACTATACCAACTTCCTAGTTGCAAGAGATTCTATACTGTTAGTTTCTCTAAGCTTTTGTAAGTCTCATGTGGGCCTAATACTACTACCCTAATGAGATTGTCGTGAGGATTAAATGCAGTAATAAACTTGAAATGTTTAGTATGATACCAAGACCTAACAGCCATTAGTTATATCTTTATATTATTTACATAGTTCATCTTCTAATCAGGTATTTTCTTCTGTTTTGTCTGGTTTTTGTTTTCTGTATTTGTGTATGTTTTCTTTCACAGATGGATACACAACTGATGACATTGAATTTTACTGGCGTGGCGATGATAATGCAGTAACAGGAGTAACAAAAATTGAACTTCCACAGTTCTCTATTGTAGATTACAAACTTATCACCAAGAAAGTTGTTTTTTCCACAGGTTTGTATCATGGGAAATAATTAAGGAAAAATAATATTCTTCACCATATTTTGTTAAATGTCTTCACTTATGTTAGAGTTAGACATGTCCCAGGGAAGCACAATGACTTTAGAAGACAAATCCCCTGAAAACTCTGTTTCCCTGGAAGCCTATTGCTTCACTAGGGACCCACCCTATTATTTTCTAGAAGCTATCCCAGCGGAGCTGACAGGATCATCTCTGTGTATCTCATTTGCTGGAGAAGGGAGTAATTTTTAGAAAGACTACAGAAAGAGAACTGAAGACCTGGCTCAGAGCTGTTTCTCAACATTGTAACATTATGCATCCCACAGAATTGATCATAATCCTTTGAATCACTGGGAGAGCCAAGTTGCAGTTCATTCAAGTCTGATCATGGTGAAATTCTCCAAAGACAGTGGGAGGAATTCACATTTTCTTCAAAGGATAAGAATTTCTTTACAGATTTACCTCCTGTGTAAACTGAAAGCTGTTTCAGGTGTTAAGATTATCCTGAGGCTTTTGCCATCTTTACCCTTCCAGCGTGGAGAATTAAGATGGTCATACTTGATTTCATCAGCAAAATTTTTGCATATTTGTGATAATAAAGCCCAGGAGAGGAATCGTTTGTTAGACACTCATTTAGGGGAAAAAAATTAAACCCACAGGAGTATCTTCTTTATATTTTTCTTATTGAAATAAACCCCGCAGGCACAGAAATAACTAATACTGTAATGGCCCTTCTGCTAAGTCAGATACTTTTTGTGCCTACAAACCACTTCAGGCAAAAGTTGTGTGACTTGATAAAAATACGAAGTTGCCTTTAACTTTAAAAGAGCAGCAAACAAACTTTTCTAAGTTTGAGGTCTGCTGAATTCTTAAAAAATCTATAGAAATGAGTTCCTACTTAGAATATTCTATCATATTCAGACACTTAGCCTATCCCCAAAAAACTAAACAAGGCTTTCTTCCAAGCAATGAGAATGTCCTCTCCCTGACTATTTATCATGTGAACTTCTTATAGTCTAAGACTGTGCTCTGTTATTTATCTTGTTTTATTAAAGACTAATTCCCCAGGTCATCACAATCAAAGGACCCAGATTTAGGCAGCTGATTCTTTAGTTGTAACTCCCACAAATATTGCTCAAAAGCAATGATTCTCCACCTTTTGGTGGGTCAGGTATACTTTTAGAACTTTGATGGAAAAATTGAAACTATTAAAAAAAGAAAAGAATACATATATATAAAAACCTACAAAAAACCCTCATTCCCTAAAGCATCACCACTTATCACAGACTTAAACTGCAATCTGTGACTTAAGAAGAGCTTTCTTTTACTATGACTTGAACATGCACCCTCACAGTCAGGTAAGACTAAACTTACAGGATGACCTTACTAGGGAACAATTGAAAGAGTGACAAAAAGGACTGTTCAGATTATCCTAACAATTACAGAGGATGAGTATGTTTGACTCACTATATGAGGCTGAGCAGGGAAGAGCTGGAATTCTTTTAATTACTGATATACAGGATGCATTCCACATTGAGTAACTCCTAGTAATTAGAAACTCAGGGCTCTCAGACTACTTTTGCAGAAGAATGCATTCTTCACCAAGAGCTAAAAGTGAATTGAGATAAGATGTATGGTTTATGGACCTTTAAAGAAAAGCATCCTACAAATATTGATTGATAATGATGATGTTCTAAAATTGCCTTTCTAGGTTCCTATCCCAGGTTATCCCTCAGCTTTAAGCTTAAGAGAAACATTGGCTACTTTATCCTGCAAACGTACATGCCTTCCATCCTGATTACCATCCTCTCTTGGGTCTCCTTCTGGATCAATTACGATGCTTCAGCTGCAAGAGTGGCATTAGGTAGGCCATTTTATTACTGCTTATGGAGTTTGACTCTGCATGTGCATGTCTGTGTTCGCATGCACATGTTTTCCTTATCCTGAAAGTTGTGATGCACAGCACAACTGAACCTCTCACACTGCAAGAGTTTAACCAGAGACTCTGGGTGATCTGATTCAGCATTAAATCAATTAAACACAAAGTCAAACTTTTTCATGTCAGTATTAAACTATATAGCTGTTGATAATGAGATTGGTCCCATCAGTTTGATATTTTTATTGAAACATATTTCATGTAGCATTGCCTGCATAATTATTCGATTTGTATCTGTGCTTCTTTACCTAAGAAGAGCTCCCTTCCACCTTTTTCTTTCTGCATGAAGGACAAGAAGATGTGGTGTGTAGCAAAAGGATAAATAAACAGAAAGAATTCTAAAGTCTTATTAACATTTCAGAGTAGCATGGCTAAGGGAGGAGACAACAAAGTAAGAATATTGGAAACTAATCTGTGATATCTCTCATCTTATGCTTGATTTTTTTTCTAACAAACACTAGAGGAGAATAAATTATATTTAATGAACATTTTTGTTGTTAACTTCAGATAAAATAACTTATGGCCTTTTACATAATCTTGATTATTGTGGATTCTGACTATTCCCTTTAAAATGTTGAATTGTTGACTTTTACCACGAGATCTCAATTCAATCATTGCTTTCTTACTGATTATTCAGCAAATAATTGTTAAATACCTAATATATGCTAATTGTACTAAGCACTGGAGATAGAGCCGTCTTCTGAAAGTTATATCTAGCAGTAAAAGATATACAATAAATTTAATAACCATATAAATTATATAATAAGGTAAATCTATATAAGGATATAAGGCAAGGGGGCATGAGTATGCTAGGAGTGCAATTTAGAATAATTAGGGCAGACTTCACCCAGGAATTGTCATTGGAACAAAGATGAAGATTAAGAGCAATGTGGATATCTGGGTAATAATATTCCAGACACTGCAAAGGCCCAGAGTAGGAACAAACCAAGAATGTCAGCAAGAGGCCAGTGAGGCCAATGCCAAGTTAGTTCAGAGGAAGTAGCAAAGATAATGTTAGGGAAAGAGGCCCAAAAGATCACAAAAGGGCTATTACAAAGGGATGGTAGGCTACCGCAAAGGCTTTGCTTGTATTTTGAATGAAATAGCCATTGACTGAGCATAAAAGTGGCATGATATGATTTCTGTTTTAAAGGGATCACTTTGGCTCCTGGCTTAATAGTAGATTGTGTAGCTCAACTGTGGAAGGAAGGAGAAGGAATGATCTCTCAGGCTGAGTCAAGCACTTGTGTTATATACAATCGCAGTACCATAGGCCTCCCCTGTCTCTAGACTAACCACAGTTATAACTTATATTTACTTAGTTGTTTGATGTCCTTTTCCCCTTCAGCAATGAAAGATTCACAAAGGAAAGGTCTATATCCATATCTGCAGTGTTTTGCATGGGGAATGTTGCTCAGTAAACATTTGCTGAATGAAAGAATGAAGAAAATATGCAAATATCCCATTTTTCCAAAGTTGAAACATGTCATCTATTTTGTATCTCTTACAGGAACAATAAATAATCTATTGACTTTTTAGAAGACATTTTTAAAATGTCTTTACATGAGCAATTTATTATTAGGTTCAGAAATACTTTAAAATAAGATTTAGATAAATAGTAAAATCAGTACTGTTGGTTTTATTATACGCATGTGGTACAGAATCATCTGTAGTTGAAATGATAAAGAGAAAATTGAAACTGGAAGATGTCTCAAAATGACAGCTATAAAGAAGACATGAGAAATGTAAGATACCTGTATCTAAAGCAAGACCAAGGTTTTATGGGTATGCTCAGAATCAAATGCATATATTTATTTTTTTCTGTAGCTGTTTCATGGTGATGTATAAAAACAAAATTAAAATTATGACATTATTACTAGTGAGACAAAATTAAAGCAGAAAACTATGTCTCCCCAAAATTATAGGAATGACATTTAACTTTCAGGATGTGTTATTGGATAGTGTTCAAGGGCATGGATTTCTGAGTCAGAAAAATTCTCATTTCAATGGTAACTCTGCAACTTTCCATCTGTGTGATCTTGACCTCTGAGCTTTGTCTATTTTCACATCACTATTTTGCTGCAAAGCTGGACTTTATTATACTCAGGATCACGGATTTTCAGTGCTTTTACCTTCCAATTATAGCTTAGAGGGAAACTACTCCCCACTGTCAGAGTTACCAACTCAACAGGATGAACAATTACAGCCTGACCCAGTGTCACATTTTCCACAAGGAGTCCTAGAATGCATCTGTGTTATTTACCTTGGCATTATATGCCTCATCCACATACATGAGGGCTATGATTCCTGCTTCTCGGTTACCCTCCACTTCTAATTCTCAAATGCTTACAATTGTTTATTTATATTGCCTGTATAATGTATTTCTTAATTTCAGTACCCTTGCTGTTATTTTAATTGACTTCCCTTCCATCTCTCAGTTGGATTACTCTGAAAACCTCTTAACTGGCATTCTTTACTCCTGCCTTGCATGCTTCTCCCCATCTTCCACACTGCCACCACAGTGATTGTTCTAAATACAAATTGTCTCCTTGCTTAAAGCTGGCCCCTGCTCCACATTGCCTTTAATTTTAAGTTCAACCTCCCCATTGGGCTCTCTGTATGGCCCTTAACCTCCACTCTTCTCATGATTCTTCCCATCCTGTTCTGCAATATACCCCCACAACAATTTTCCTGAGATCATTGTAATAGGCTGTGTATTCTCCCCCAAATCCAACCTCAATATAAAAGCTCTCTCTACCAGCAGTCCCCATAAGTTTAATATGACTTTTGACCCCCAGTTCTGGGTTGCCTGGGTGACTTCCACTCATTCGTCAGAAATCAGCTCAAAAGCCTCCATTTCCTAATCTCTTTCCTGCCGTATCAGAAAGTTGACCTAGTATCATCTCCATATTCTCAACTCTCACCTTACATGTCCATCATAGCATTTAATTCACATTAAGCCCCGACTGGATATGTAACTATAAATACAAAAACATAATTAAAAGAAGTGTTCAAAATGTTCAGTGTTCACTCTGAGTTGATTTTTACCTGTTTCAATACCCTATCATACAGCTGGTATATAATAATAAGGGCCCAATAGATAGGTGTGGCCTATATGAATGAGCAAATGAATGTAGCTAACCTTTCCATGTGCTACGAGAGAAGAAAGGAGATGGGAACATTATTATTCTAACTCTCCAATTTTTTCCAGGAATCACAACTGTCCTCACAATGACCACAATCAACACCCACCTCCGGGAAACTCTTCCTAAAATCCCGTATGTGAAGGCCATTGACATGTACCTGATGGGGTGCTTTGTCTTTGTTTTCATGGCACTTCTGGAATATGCTCTAGTCAACTACATCTTCTTTGGGAGGGGGCCCCAGCGCCAAAAGAAAGCAGCTGAGAAGGCTGCTACTGCCAACAATGAGAAGATGCGCCTGGACGTCAGCAAGGTAAGCTCAGAGGGCAAGCCTTCCTTGCTTCTTAAACTCGTGGAAGAATGCTAGCAGTACAGGTTGATGATCTTGTTGAACAAATGAGGAAACCAAGCCCAGGGAAGAGAATGGGTAATTTCCCCTAAACCACACAAACAATTAATGATGGAAGCACAATTAGGGACCAAACTTGTGACACAAGATCTGGATGCCCCTTTCATTAACGGTAGGATTGCCCAAACATGAGAATACCTTTATGATGTTTTCCCATATATGAGTAAAATGCCTATAACTCTTTAGGTATTCTTTAAATGTATTCATCTAATTTATTTAAAAAGGAAATTTCATGTCACTTCAGCCAGTATTATTTGCTGGACAATAGCTTTAAATATATATAAATAATAAATTTAAAAAACTCTATTATTAAATTCCAATTTACACTAGGTGAAGTCTCCGGCCCTGAAATCTGCATTCTCTTTGACTTAAAGGAAAGATAAGCAAGTATAGAGATGTGTTAAAGACCTACCAAGCAACAAACTGATACTTTTTCTTTGAAGCATTTAGAAAAATAAAAGAAGAGTAGGGGGGAAAAGACAATGTTCACCTTAAATGTCAATGCTTTGCACATGTACCACTTGCCATTGCAGCATTTGACTATATGAGGCCACCATCTTGCTTAAGTCAGACATGGCCGAAGAATTCCCACACAGCTGTAAACCTGTTTATTTGTTAAGTCAGTAGTTTTCAACCATGGGTACCAATGGAATGACCTGAACAGATTTTTTAAAATACTAAACCCTTGGTCCCTTCCCCAGAAATTCTGATTTGATTTCCTTGGAGAAACCATGAGTTTTATAATGTTTAAAAATTCCCTAGGTTACTCTAATCTGCACCTAAGTTTGGGTATTATCACTTTAAGGTTTTTGATGATAGTCCCAGTAGTGCCAGCTCTCTTTACTGTCAATATTGAACTTCACCTGGCTTCCTGTAATAGCATTTTCTGCAGTAACAGAATACTTGTATATGTATTTTCCCAGAGGCCACATTTGGACCTTTAGAAACAGCCAAAGAAAATTCTTATTTTTATATCTGCCCTAAATATTCTTTATAAAGTAATATGTAATGTTGGACCAATAAATAGTTCATCATGATGGGACTAGGAAGACATTAATCCTTCTTAAACCATCTGGAATTATTAATTATAACAAAAACCGATTATTTATTTGATGTTTTAATATTTGTAACTTCAATTTAATTCCAAGGAAAACACAGCATAAATAATATCTGCCAATGAGTTTTATTTGGAGCAAACCATATGTAAGCTTCTGACTGAAAAACATTTTTTCACATATCCATAGGCCTAATATTTGGTTTTAGATTATTCTCTAATCCAAGGCACTGCTTGCTTAGAAGATGATATTTGCAACCATGCAAATTTTAAGTATGGCCCTTGGAAACCAAAAAACCATAAGGGTCTAGGAAACTGTCCATTTCTTTCCCATATCCAATGTTTTACTTATTGGAATCTGCCAATAGAGTCCAACCTACCATTATGGTTCTTTCAGGCTGTCAAATGAAAGAGTATTTTCTAAACCTCTTTTCTGACATAGAAGTTCTAGTGAAGAAAAGAGAATAAATAAATAAATAACACTATCTCATGGGACTTCAGTTTGAAATGAGTCTAAATCAATCACATAATGCGAGGCTGACTTAATAAGATAATATCTGATCTCTCTTCACTTTCATCTATCCTACTTTTTATACCAATTTGCATTTAAATGATAAAGTTAGAACTTAGAGAGAGGAGGTTTTATACAAATTGAACCTACAGAGCTTCAGATATTACTAAAATGAAATAGAGAAAAGTTCACTAGGAAGTTACCCCATAGTGGTGAAAAGCCTATCCTCTTGGCTAAAAGTAAACCCTACAATTCAAGTGATGGAATATGACAGAACAAAAAAAGATACTAGAGATTATATATTGTTTTTCAATGGTTCTCAAAACAGGGGCATTTTCTTCTCCCAGAGAACATTAAGCATTGTCTGGAGACATCTTTCATTGTAAAGAACTGGGGGATGAGGTTTGCTACTAATATCTAGTGTGTAGAGGCCCGGGTTGCTGCCCCACATTCTGTAGTGCACAGGACAGCTTCCCCATGGCTTCCTGTTTTCAAACATAAGAAACTGAGGTACCGAAAAAATAATATCCTTGTCATCTAAATATTCTTTAGCAAAGTGGTTTCTCCATTTTCTTTGAGCAGCATGTGTAAGATTCAAAACATCATGAGTCATGATTTAGAACACTGGTTCTGAACAAATATTTTAGAGTCTTTCAAGTTCAATATTTACCTCCCCGTTTAACAACTGTGTGACAGTAGACAAAAAAGTCCAGCCTCTCTGTCCCTTTAGTTTCTCATCTGTAAAACAGGGTTAATTCCTGTCTTATAAGGTTATTTATGAACATAATTGTGATAATGTGGAAAGAGGATAATAGAGTCCTCAGTACATGGCAAGCACTCAGGAAGTGATAAATATTAATAAAATATTAAAATATAATAAATGGTAGGCATTATTACTTTTTAAAATAAAATTTACAGTCCCCACACTTACTGGTGATGCCTGCATGTGTGTTCTACACGCTCTACCATGTGGAATGCAGTAGCATCCCTAAAGCAGGGTTTTGTTTAGAGAGGAATGTTTTATGTTAGAAGTTTTAAAGTCACAAGAAAATCATTTTTCAAAGGGCGTTAGCTGTAAAATCTATATCAAATCAACGACATCAAACTTTCTTAATTATTTCTGAGAGCAGAAAACCTACAACGCATTTTTGTTAGAATAAAACAAAACGCTGACCATCAAACTTTACAGATTCCCACGGTTTCTTTGTTCACCCAGCATGAAAGGTTAGATAGGTCCACGTTGCTCCTGATTATATGGTGCTGTCTTTTATGTCAGCATCATGAATAATGCCACTCCATTTCTTATCAAGAATGTCCCTTATTTTTAACTGTAATTCTATAGTTATTCTTTTTTCAAGATCGAGCACTTATAATCAGCTAAATATTGTTGACTGCTCTGGGAAAATTAGGAGTGGGATTAAATTTTTCACCTTCCTTTGTTGATTTCCCAAAGATGGAAGTAGTGTGTCAGATCATTTAAAGTGATTTTTGAACTGTGCTCTGTCCTGAGGTCACAGAGGGTTGAAAACGGGAAGCCTGCCCAGGTGGGAGCCCAGTGTTGATTCAGCCACATTTTTTTTTTTTAGCCTTTGTTCTGTATTGGCTTCCCTTAAGTTTTTGTTTTAATAAGTGAATTTGCAGCTCTTAAAATAATTCCCATACTGTCATTTAACTGATGTAAAAGCTTATGCTCCTAAAGAAGGTGAAAGAGGCAAGATCACATAGCAGGTTTTTAAAAGTTTTTATCTGGCTTTCTCTATCATTCTCCAGAGTGCATGCAAGTGTGCTGGCAAAAAAAAAAAAAAAAAAAACTGAAAAGCTGATTCCATGTTAGTTTATGAATTCCAACTCAGTTGATTTCACCTGAAAAATCCCAACTAGCTGCACATGAAAGTTAATAAGCAAGTGTCACTTTGACAGTTGTCTTCATGTGACAAGTTAAGTAGTAAAGTACTAAGATTTAAAAAATTAAACCAACTTGAGGTCTACTGAATATTTTCCCAAATGTCCTTTGGAGTAGCTTAAACATGATCTTTATTCTAATGCTAGGAGAGTCCTTCAAATTATCCCTTGCATTCTTCTCTGTGTGTGTGTGTGTGTGTGTCCTACTGGAATTTGCTTTTGATTGATTTCTCCCACTGTTCTTGCCCATAGCTTCAAGTTTCAACTCCCCTTAATTTTCTTTTAAGCTTTATATTGTTTCCTTGTTTATTTTTCTGCCAAATATTAAGAACATGCATATTTGAGAATCTAGTTATTCTTGCGTTTTTACCACCTTGGTACTTGCACATGTGAAATGTACCTGCAACCACCAGTTTTCTAACTAAAGCTGCATCACAGAGATCTCCATTTAAGGGTGTTTATTCTGCATTCATGGGTGCTGACTCTTTGTGTTGTCTTTATCCATTGTGTGTAATCTTTTTTAATGCAGAGCCACTAAGATCTTTTCAATAGATTTATTTCTACAACTTGGAATTTGATGTTTTTAAAACAAAACATTTAAAAAAAAAAAAAAAACTTATTCAAATTCCCAGTCTCTGTTAGCCTTGATCTGAAAGATTTCTAAAGACCGATAACATTTATCTATATCCAATTTACTTTAACCATCAGGCCTAATCTAGTAGCATCAGTCAATTTAATTAGTACATTCTCTACTTTGTTTTCCAGATTTTTTATAAAGATATTAAACAAAATGGGACCCAATATCGATCCTTGTGGGACCCTACTGGAAACCTCTCCCCAACTAGACGGACTACCAATTACGATTTCTCTCTGTATACGGTTAGATAGCCAGTTTTTAATCCATTTATTTGTATTTCTGTTGGAGCCAATTTGTTTAGCTGTTCCCTTACAAAAAAATGTATGGGGTCTTTGCAGATTACCTATGAACATGTATCCACAGAGTCTTGGGGATAAGTTAAAATTTTTTCAGGAGACCTTACTGGGACTTTCCCAGGTTTGTTTTTTCAGTATGGCTTTGGTGAACCTAAACTTCAATGTTTCGTTCAGGGATTATTGTTGTCTTAGGGAAAGAAATGGAATGAATCATATTTTGAGAATCCTTTCATTTGTACTGAGAGGACAAGAGTGTAATTATTCCTTAGTTTTGTTGTTGTGTTTGGTTTTTTTCAGACTCTTTGGATTGAATAGGTGGTGAATTAAACATTTCTTTTGTTGGTTGGCTCAGAATTCAGAAATTTGTCTATGTTACTAACTGTGTCTAAGAATGTTATACTTGCATCAAGTCCTTGTTGATTTCTTGTTATTTATTTTACAAATAGGTATGGTATTGGCAGGCTCATCATTATTATGATGATAAATAAAAGGCAATAATTGAAATTGTTACTTACCAAAACTCTTGACTTAAATGAACTCTAAAGAAAGGCTATTTTTGACCCACAGTTTAGTTTCTGAATCCTCATGTGTTTGTGATCTTACTTGGCAAGTTGTCGTTCATATTTCCCTCCAAACTGGAGGAGGAAAATAATTGTCACCATTCCACCCTATTATCTACTTCTTGTTCAACTCCATTGTTAAGCAAATGATATTGGATATTCGTGAATCTCTTTTATGAGGACTTGATGCTAGAAGTGTTTCCGTTACTATATTTTCTAAGTATCAGGCTTTCCCTTAATTTTGTGGCTTTGACTCCAGAGTCCTTAATACATCATTGTTGTTGCCTTTGGGGTAGGGGAGAAAATGGATAAGCTACTGAATTGCTCCTTTTTTCTGGTATTTTGTTACTTTTTGACTTCATTACTTGTGCTATGTAGTAACAAAGTCTAGTAAACGGTAACAATTAAATCACAGAAGAGATGTTTGAAATTTTGTTAATCACAACTTTTTGTCCTGATCCTTTAAACATTATATCACCTGCTATGTCTGTGCTCTCAGGCTATCTCATTCATGTTGTTGCTGCTGTCCTTGTTTTTCAACTTTAGTTACTCTTGTTGAAATTAAAGTAGACTGACTTGATCGGGCATTATTCTGGGTATATTGGTAATTATGCAGAAAAAAACATGTATGGAAGTTGGGTTTATGATGAAAATGACTGAAGGAGTTTGTATTTCTCAAAACCAAAATCAAACACACTACATGATTGTTGTAAAGACTGCGTTAAGCCACATGAATATTCAGGATATCCTCAGAAGATGAGAATATTTTGAAATTTGCTCTTTGTTGCTTTAAATTGTTCAGTTGATGGCTTTAAACAGTTAATTATCTCTTATCCCATGATTTGAACACTAACCTGTTAAGACCTCTTCCTCTATCTCATAAAGTATCATATTAACAAAAATGTTCAGTGAAAAATGAATTTTAACATTGAAATATGAATTCTAACATCCTTTGTTTTTATACTTTTTTTTTTTTTTTCCCCAGGCTGGTATGCAATGGCATAATCTTGG